>NW_026016860.1:0-80942 GCF_020379485.1 Brassica napus | reverse complement strand
CACGTTTCCAAGCTTTCTCCGCGTCGTTTCATTTAAAAGTGTGGTTAATATTTTTGGGCTTCACGTCTAGTTCTCCTTCACGCTTTACTTTGTATTGATGTATTCTATAAGTTCATGTTTAATCTAGGCAAACGCGTATTCTCGTTTTTTAGTTCCATCGATCTTCCCACTTTGTATCTAGCTTCTTCTCATTGCGTAATCAAAAAGCTATCCGGCACATCTGCCACTCCTCATTACCGAGTCACCTGTGTTTACGGTCTTTTTTTCGGTAATCGTAATCCTTTCGTCTCTTTAAGATTACACTCTTGATTGAGCGAAAGCGACAAACGCGTATCGTCTCTCATCGCTTCACACAGAGAGGGTCCTTCTTTCTTCGCCGACATCAACGATGGAGTTAATCAAATACCTAAAATCGATTATCAGAATCTCTTTATCAACCGCGTCGTTCAGTCTCCCGTAATTATCAATCGAAACGTTTGGAGGTATCATCTATGAGCTACGCGTATTCAATGTCACAAGAAGTAACATCCACTTCAAATTCACTGGCTCACCAGTTTCCATTCGCTTCAACGACCAGACCAACTTTGTGGAGCTTATGTAGACAACTGCCTTTATTCTACAGAAAAGTTCATGTTTCAGAAATATGAGCAGCTCATGTTTTTAGTAATAGAAACGTGGATATTCAACCTTTTACAAAGTTTTCTGCAAACATTTTTTTGTGTTGTTTGTGGCATCAAGAACACCTACAGCTAGGAAATCAGGTCATCGAACGTATTATTCAATAACCCTACGCTACTTCATGGTGACGGAGGAGAGCTTCCAGTAAAATCAATGTTTTATTCCTGAAACATTTCATAGACACATTCGACAATGATTCAAGGTTCTGTTAATGCACAACTGGCTCAACACCTTCAAACAAGAAGGCTCAATGTACTCGGTTAGTGGGTTCTAGCAGGCAGAGATGGCAACAGTTATTTTCAGAGGTATGTATACTTCCATAATCCATTCTGCCGTTTATATGCTACACCAGCTTTCTTAACCCCACAGTGCATTAGGTTGGAGTCTAATGCCGGCACACTGCTCCGTTTGGTTTTTAGTTTCTGTGACAGCCATTGCTTCCCATTTTTTCAGCCCTATGCTTGATTTCTTTCTTCTTTTCAGTTCAAGCTTGGAGAATTAGAAGTTGGACTTTCTGAAATCAATGCTAATAATGACAAGCTGCAGCATTTTTACTATGAACTTGTGGAGTATAAGCTCCTTCTTGACAAGGTAATATGTTATCATTTTACTCAGTCTTTGTTAGATGCTTCACCTTATTATTTCACAAAGGAAGTCCTGAATTGGTTTGTAACTAATTTTACAGCTTTGTGGTTCTGTAAAATATACTATTATAGATGATCTTGGTCAACACAACTAATTGATTGTACATGACTTTTGACAATGTGAATGACACATTTAAACTGTTATCTTAATTGTTGGGATGTATCCCATGCATTCATGTCTCTGGTACGTGTCTTTTTAGGCTGGTGATTTTTTTTTTTGCTTCGGCCAGTAGTACTACCGCTCAACAGAGTGAGATAGAATCACAACTGGGTGAGATAACCTCTCTAGGCTCTTTTTGCTGCAGGAAGTAAGAAATCTGCGACTGTTTTACTTCTTCAAGTTGTGTGTTCCGCAAATAGTTTAACAGCTGCCCTTTTTAACAGGAGCAGTCTGTTGATCCAACAGAGCAAGTAAAGCTGGGACTCCTCATTGGGCTGGTGCCACGCGAAATTCTATGGTGTTCGAGACCTATTTCCAAATTAATAGTTACTGTGTGTTTTTTTGGTTCCTGCAGCTGAGCAAAACCATTCACACATCTACACATATTACTCATGAACACAACACATATATATATATATATATATATATATATATATATAGTATATATTATGGATTTTACTTCACTGTTAAAATCTGCAAGTATTTTTTTATGGTTTACGAAAATATTTCACTTACAAAATTACTAATGTGAATTCACAAAAACAAATGAAAGTGATCAGTTAACAACCTATATACTATGTCTTGCTTAATCTGCAGACAACTTCAATGGTGATAGTGATATATCCAGCGGGTTTGATGAATCTCTTGAGACATTTCCAACACGAATACAAGAATCCAGAGATTTTCATTATGGAGAATGTTAATCCAACTAACAATATATAATACATACTCATTTACATTTGTGATTGAGTAATTACAAAGATGGTGCTGTTTTTTTTGGCAAAAAAAATATTCTAACTAAAATTAAATGGGTAGGGATGGACCAAATCGCAAACGGAACCAAGACCTTAGCCGAAGCCACAAGGGACTACGGGAGAAAATAATTTATCAAGAGTCACATCTTAACCATGGGTAAAGCCATCAATTATCTATTACTAACTGATAATGGTTACTAAAGTATTTTTATAATAATAATCTAAAGACATAGAAAAATATTTTTATATCACACAGTGATGGATGGTTCGCTGGCCTGCACAATGTGAGATTAAAGGGTACTACATATGGTCGTTAATGGACACCTTCGACTGGAGAGAGGGTATAAAATGAGATTTGGGCTATATTACGTAGATTTCAATGACAACCTGAAACGACACATGAGGTCATCTGGAAAATGGCTTAGCGAGTTTCTTGATTCGAAAGAGTCACCACAAATGCTATTCAAGGGCCATCATGAGAAAGGAAATGCTTCCAAGCTGTTCGGCACTGAGTATTTGGATCCTGATAATTGGCGTCTAAACTACGCCAGAGAAATCTGAAGAAATTATCAAAGTATGATATGATCATCGATCTACTCTTTTCGGATATAGTAAAGCTTCAGCTAATCATATAGTTTACAATATAGTGTGCTCAGAATAAAAATTAATACAAAGCTGAGATTGTTATATCTATGTATTTGTATATTTGTGTGGGCAGCTTCTATACAAGTACTAATAATAGAGAATAAGGCACAAAAAAACTCGAATCCGAAGAATCGACTCAAACCCAAAGAATTGAAAAATTGTACCAAATCCAAACTTAAACTGGTTAAATATCTGAACGGATTTAAAATTTTGGTATCTAGAGAATCAGAACCGATTCTGATCTAAACCGAAATATTCTGAGTATCCGAATCAGATTAATCTGAATCAGATTAATATAGTTGAATATATTAGCTACTTTTAGAGTTAATACCAAAACAAAATTCAAAAGATGTAAGATATTTTGAAATTGTCTAAAATATTTGAAAATATATAAATAGTCGAAATAAATATCTAAAATATCTCTTTTTTTTTTTTTGTCATCGACTTTTACAGACTCATCTGACTCTGTAACCAACTGGGTGATCTGTATCCATGTGAACGACGAAAGAAGGCTGCTTTCCTAACACTGCGTGCTAGTCTATCCGCCTTTTTATTTTGCGTTCGTGGTACATAGATAATCTCTGATCGGGTAAAACTCTCTTTCAGGGTCTTGACATCTTCCAAATAATTTGCAAAAGCTGGCCATTCTTCTGGTTCCGAAACCATCTTCACCAATTGAGAACAATCCGTTGCAAACGTAACCTGAGATTGACGTAAATTCCTCATGCATACCATTGCCCAGAGTAGCGCTTCCATCTCCGCATGAAGGGGAGAGAGACTAGCCCTAACATTCCTCGCCCCCAACAATCCATCAAATCCTTCTAAAGTACTACCAACCTTGTCCTGAAAAGGTATCACCTTCTTTCCATGAGCCATCCGCAAACACCATCTTCCTGGAATTGATGGCATAATCGTAGCTACTATTGGTGGTATAGCCCTCTGCACATTCAATATTTGTGCCTCAGCCCACAATGTTGATTCTGTTTCAGCCAATTTAAGCGTATCCAAAGGATCAATATCCATATTACTGAAAACTTATTATTTCTAGCTTTCCAGATATACCATAGTATCCATGCAAACTGATGATCTTCCATCTGCGGAAGCACTCTCCAGAACAGATGATCTATGTTGTGAAGAGAGCACTTGTCGGAAAGATAGCTGGATTTGATGGTATTTTCGAAAGAGCCCAACTTGAATTGCTGGAGGTAGGGGTGGGCATTCGGGTACCCGTTCGGGTTCGGATCGGGTATTTCGGATTTTCGGTATTTCGGTATAGAGTGTAGAATCCGTTCGGGTATTTCTGTAATTCGGGTCGGGTTCGGGTATTTTTTGTTCGGATTCGGTTATTTCGGATCGGGTTCGGATATTTAGATTTTGAAAAAAAAATTAAAATTTTCATTTCTCAAGTTTCTTGTATTTAAAATATAATTTTCAGTTAACTACTTTTTATTTTTAATAGATTGAATGGTTAATAGATTTGGACAAACATTTTAAAACTAAAAATGTATTAATTTAGTTATTTTTTAAAAAAATTTAGATGTAACTTTTGTTAATTTTGTAATAAAAAACTTGACATGCATTTAAGTAAGTAGCAAATCATTTTTTCCGTAATTGTATGTATATCATATGAACTTAAAGTATGTGTAGTATCAATATAAATATTTTATATAAAATGAGAGATGTAAACTAGAAATATAAGGTTAATTATACATATGTTCGGTTATCTTCGGATATCCATTGGGGTTCGGGTATTATCCGTTCGGGTTCGGGTATCCAATCTCTTCTTATTCAATACTCGTTCGGGAATTTTGCTACTTCGGTTCGGATTTCGGTTCGGGTTTTTCGGATCGGGTTCGGGTGCCACTTCGGATATCGGGTAAAGTGCCTACTCCTAGCTGGAGGACACTCAAAGAACACATGGTTTATGGATTCCTCCTGGGCTCCACATCTTCCACAACAAATATCCCCTTGTATTCCTCTAAAATATCTAAAATACTCAAAACACACATATATTTACAGTGAATATTTATTCTCCATCCAAATATTTAAGTCAAAAAAATTTAATATTAAATTTAGGTATTTTGGTATACATTGTTCAAATTTATATGTTATAGATTATTAAGTATATGAATAGCTTTCTTTGGTGCTTATACTGTTCAACAGCCGATATGATAGTGCTGAAGGGTAAAAACACAACATATTTCAAAGACAACTGAACTATGAATAATTAAGGGTAAAATTATAAGAGTTGACAACCTAAAATAAACAAACATATCAAAAAATCTATCCAACAAACATAAGATAAAACATATCCTCATTAAAATTATCTCACACTCAAATACAAAATTTAGTTAACTGCAACGAGACGAGATGGAAGTTGGATACCCTAACATCAAACATAACACATCAAATAGAATGATAAAATAAAAATAAGCAATCATAAAAATAATAATAGATTCATACTATATAACCATGTATTTCTAAATAAATATTGTTATCTCATAAATGCATCTTACCACTGATAACCCATACATTCTCATATTTTATTATGAGAATCAAATTTTATATAAAACAAAATAAATCAAGTAAATAACAGAAAATTAACGATACTGATTGATGGTAAGTGTTGATGTGTCAAAACGTAGATTCTATAAAATGTTGTTGAAATCTTATAAAAGATTATATTCCAATTTATTTAGTTGTAAATATTTTCCTCACCTATATAAATAAACTTTTAAAACTAAAATGACTAAAAATGAAAATTTCCTTACAACCATATTTGACTAATAAAAAAATATACAGAAATGTGCAAAATAAATACATAGTTTACACTATATATAGATTTAAAATCTCTGCAAACCATGTAAACGTTTTAGTATTTTGGTAATGAAAATACAAATAGGACCAATTTCTACCAATGTGTCCTCCAAATCTTGACAACAAAAACATCTTGGTAGCTGATCTCGAAAGGAAGATAGAAACAATTATGAATTTCTTCCTCCATAATCTGAAATCATATGCAGAGTTAAGAGTGTTACGACCAAGGAAAAAAATGGTCCAGAGATGTTCATATTTGTGTATAACAAACAATAAAGTTCATTTTACCAAAAACGAGTATCACCTAACAATAAACTTACAAAATGAGACCGATGAACACGGGGAACAACATTCCCAATCCAAGAACACCATTTTCAACCCAACTGGATGGCTAATGTTTTGATTGGCAGAAGTTTCTCACCAAAGTTGAGAATTGTTTTTTGGAAAATTATGCGATGGCCTTACGGCTGGCGAGGACCTCAACAAGAGTCATATACCTTAGTTGTAAAGTACAAATTATTCAACTGAGAATGATATAACAACTCAATCATGGTGATGCTAGAGAAACGAACCTTCAAAACAAAAAATAGTTTCAAACAAACTAACCAACAACTTAAATTAATAAAATAGTATATCTCATACACATTTCTTATAAATATAAACTTAAATACAAACCAAAAAATCCTATAAAAATAATAACCAAAATCACAAGTAAAGTATATCCCGCCCGTAGGGCGGGCCGACCCTAGTATATATATAAATGAGAGTTGTCTCTCTCTTTAGGCTATCCAGCTCAGCAAGGAGGGAGGAACTTTTTAGGACACGTGGCAGCATCTCTTTTCAATTCATGTTTGGTTTTGCAATGCCCACATCTGTTTTCAATTGATTTACGAGAGATGATTAATCACGGCCAATCAATGGTCGTTTCGCTTCTGATGAAGTTAACGGGAAACATGAGCCGTTATGGAGAGCATTCAATCGTCGTCGTTAACTTCCTTCTTAGTTCGTTCTCCCCACTCCTTCCACGTTTTTCACATTAAATGCATCTCCTCTGTTTACAGTCTGTGAATCTTCAGATATAAATAGGTGAGTCTTGATCCCGTAATCTCACAACTTTTCTTTAGCAGAATGATGAACTCCTCTCTCCTCCTTGCTGACTGGAAACCGGTCGCTGTAGCATCACCGTAGAATATTGTCTGAGATTATGGGCGTTGATATACTCTTCCTAGATGCTAAGGTAGTCCCGACGATATTAATTTTTCTTTAAGATCTTTGAGCGTTACAATTAACGATAGTATAAAAAACATTTGATCTACACATCTTTTTAAGGCGAACCTTGTGCAAGCCACCGTCAGTGTCCACCGTTTGAACACTTTCAATTCTGCGTTATTTTCATGTTTGGGCACCATTCTCTTCTTAAATGTTAAACTCTCATTTCAATTGCAGGGCGTTTGTTTTTTTTTTTAACGCAACTTCTGGAAAACATTTTTACTTTGAGAAGAAAACTGATGCAGAGAGGTTTTATTTTGACAAGTAAGCGTTCTTTCCTGTTTTATTCCACAAACGTTGAGTCTAGATACATATTTCATCCACACTTTCGCACAGGTTGTCACGGGGAATACTTCAACCATGTCACGAGAACTTGTAAAGATGAATATTTCTCTCGTGTATTACTCTGAGGTCTTACGACCTTTATATATACGTACATGTTCTGTAACCTAGCTTCCCACAAATAAGGAAGATTACAACTAAAGGCAATATCGAACATACACAATATCATGATGTGTATATATGGCAAGATATGAGATACGTATCCATAACACCCCCCCTCAAGCTGGAGCATGCAGATTACAAATGCGCAGCTTGCCAATGAAAGCTTCAAACTCACGACTTCCCAATGCCTTGGTAAAGATGTCTGCCAATTGGTTTTGAGTAGATACATGTCGAGTGATGATAGTACCTCTGGTGATTTCAACTCTTACAAAATGACAATCTGTTTCCACATGCTTCGTTCTTTCGTGGAAAACCGGATTTGCGCTGATGTGTATCGCAAATCCGGTTTTCCACGAAAGAACGATTTAGTTCAGCTTCAAAACAGGGACAAGTAGTCTTTGGTTCTAATCTTGTTCTGCAGAATGTGCTTCTTGTTGATGGACTGCAATGTCATTTGATCTCTGTCTCTCAGCTGAATCGCGAAAGTCAGAGTGTATTTCAGATTACTGATAAACTGTGTTTGATTCAGGACCGCATTACCAGGACGCTGATTGGAGTGGCTGAGGCGGTTAATGGCTTGTACTTTCTGCGCAGGATGGAGTTTGCTGGTGCTGTGCAACGTGCCCATGTTAAGTTTCCTGGGCTTCCAACTTAAAACCAATTGGCAATTAGTGGATTGACCCAAGTCCCTTATATATTACTCAAGTCCCTTTCATATATCCGATGTGAGATCTTCTCTCCAATACCCTCCCTCGAGATAATGGTGCGTATAACCATTAATCTCGCAGAATCCACCATACCCCCTCCGAAATCATGCTTTATTTTTTCTAGCGATCTCGGCGGAACTGAGCCTTCTATGGGCCATCAGCTAATGGGATGATCGGGCCACTGTCCGGACCGGATTAATGGGTCAGGGTATTGGGCCGGCTCTGATACCATGTTACGAGAACTTGTAAAGATGAATATTTCTCTTGTGTATTACTCTGAGGTCTTACGACCTTTATATATACGTACATGTTCTGTAACCTAGCTTCCCACAAATAAGGAAGATTACAACTAAAGGCAATATCGAACATACACAATATCATGATGTGTATATATGGCAAGATATGAGATACGTATCCATAACAAACCACCTCTTTGTTTGCGGTTTTGAAAAAGTAGAATCTCTGACCATAGGCGAGCTTAACGAGTTTGTAGTAACTGCTCAGCCTCAGGTCATAGTTAACAACTTCTCTGTATACGTTCCTTACACATTTCATGCTTCTCTTACCAATTTCCACCATTTATAAGCACAGGCAATCGAGTTTCTCTGCACAGGCAAGGTCGTCAATATTATGACTAATGGCTGGTGCTACATCTCTTGAGTGTTCAAAGAAGCTCCAGCGAGGGATCTCATCATTCACATGCATCAGTTGAATGATACCAATGTCGACGTCCTCAGGTTCACAACTTTTCAAATGTGCTCATGTAATTAAGCATCTGTGAGGGTCCACCCCAACCCAGTAGAACAACAACTTATATGGATCCATGTATGTCTTGTCTCTCAGGTGGAGCTTATTGCGGCATATGAAAGTGATGAAGCTGTGTTTGGTGGCTTCGATGGGAAGATGACAAAACTAACTAATATCAGAGCCACTGAAGTTGGGCATCTTTTGGTAAGTCTTACTCTACGCCTCTTATCAAACCCATGACATGGTTATTTATCTATATATGTTGATAGTTAACTTTGCTCTAATTGGCTGCAGGTGTTGAAAACCTTGAAGACAGTCAGCTCTCTCTGTACATTGCTGACCTTGTGGCAAGAGTTACATGTTCCAGCTTATGTTGTCCCACTTCAACTTTACTTCCACACATCAGACATCAGACATTATTATCTCTTCCTTTCAAACCTTGGAAATCTGAAGAGACGTGAAGATTTCCTCTTACATGCAGTTGATGCAACCAAATTGAGTTACATTACATCCTCATCTTAACTGCAGAAGACTCCACCGAATCATCTTCAATTTCCCTAACGTCGGCTTCCACGGCAAAGAGACTGATTCAGTAAGTAAGTGCATGTTTTGGCATTACTGGTTTTTGTACTGATGTTTTGTCTCGCAGATGATTTTGTACACTGGCTGCTACTGCAAGTTTTGGGTCTATTATTTTATTACATGTTCTTTGTGTGTTTGTTGTTGGAAGCATAGAGACCTCGTGTTTGGATTTCTCCATGGTGCAAGCCTTTTTGTCACTGAAAGCTTGAAGATATGATATTTTCATCGGTAGACTGGAGAGTTACAAGAAAGATGCCATCTGCTTCCTCAATACTTTTCGGTTCAAAATAGTCAAGAACCATTCTCGGAACGCTCCAAAGTTTCAATGGAGTTTCTCACTGAGAAGGACGAGGATCAATCATAACAAGTACTAGATTTCTTCATCTGTACACGAACGATTCACAAGAACGAAGACTGACTAAGCAGAGCAACCTCAACATTTACCCTCCACAGCACTGGTAAATCATTTGTCCTTCACGTATATTATGAAAACAAAAAACTAAATCGATATGAAAAAAACTTACAGGTGGCAGATCGTCAAAGACCTTTTAAGGATAACTTCGATGGAAACAAGCAAAGAGTACAAAAAGATTGGTTAGTACAAGACTTATATGAAGCACAAGACACTTTTCTAAATGCACTTATTCAATTAATCCTGTAGCAGGCTATTTAAAAATAAAAAAAAAACCTTGCAGGCTATTTATTCCGAAAAGGTTGGAAAGTTTTAACATGGTTTAGCAATGTCCACATGGACCCTAAAGTCTAACTGAATGCAAGAAAATTTGATCCTTCTATATGGGATATAAATTATATTTCTCATCTTGCGTTGTTTGTTCCAAATAATGTATGTTTCATTTTGAATGTTTGTAGTAAGAACTATCGTAGTATGGACTGATACCAGACGGAATAATAATTGCTTGGTAAGACTCAATTATCAGGAAACATGAATATCCTCTTCTCCATTAAGCTCCGATGAGATGCTGTTTCATTGAGTTTAGCATTACTTTTGTTTTAAGCTTCATCAAATTACGTACTCTATTAGATGAAAATAGCTCTTCTATTTTTCACTAGGTCCGTGTCCGCCCTACGGGCGGATAATGTGTTGATGTATTTTTCTTTTTAGTTTATACAAAGAACTTACAAAGTTTGATAAATTTGTCTGCCCTATGCAATATCATTTGATAAATTTGCCCTAAAAAAATTACAAAGTTTTTGAACTTGGGAAGTAGGTAGTGATCTTGTTATACTTTAATTAATGTTTTTTTTGATGATTTCCTTTGGCCAAAAGCTATATTTACAACGCATCTTTTATGTAAGTTCAATATCTTGACAAAATTTTAGAGGCAAAGAATTTTGAATATATGAAAAGAGAGTGAAAAAGAAATCATACATATTGATCTGAAGGGTTTGTGGTTTTATTTAGAGAAGCAAAAAAATCATAAGAACGCATGCCGGCAATATAACTTTAAAAATAACATTGGGTATGAAACTAACATTAAGAAATCTAAAAACCTTCAAATTAATACTAAACCTAGCGACCAAGCATTTTTAAAAAAAGTTAAAAGTAATACACACGAAGGTATGTTCGCTTGTCGAGTGTAGAAGATAGTACCCATGTGGAATACTTTGTAAACATAAAAAGGAAAATTTATGATGGTTCGAGTTAGGCGAGTACTTGATTTCAGACCTCTGGAAACAGACTTACTTTTCATATGCTTATTTGAAAAAAAATACGTGTAAGCTTATTCCTTGTCTTTATTCTCTGCATCAGCAACGTAAAAAAATATATGAGGTTTGATGCTAATGAGAGGGCAAGGGAGAAATCTGAGACAAATTACTTGAGAAATGCCTACTACGTGAAGAGGTTTTAATGTTTATTCTGATATTCTTTCGTAAGGCATCATCATTACATGTAACTGTGTGTCAAATATATTGTAAAGATATATTAAAATAAAATAAATTTGAAAATAGCAAAATGAATATATGGAAGATACATTGTATGTGAACATAAATATTTTGAGCTACTTATGCGTTTTTTCTTTCTCGTGTTGATGGATAAGCAAACGAAATTAAAAGTTATTCTATCAGCCCATTTCATAATTCACTTCAAGCAAAAACTTAAACGCAAATCACACAGTTTTTTTTGTGGGACCTACAGAGTGTACACGTGGACCCCCTCTGGAGAGAGCAAAAATGGTGAAGAAGGCGAAGAGCTGGAGGCGTTCAGCATCGTGTTATCCGTCTTGGGTTGTTTTTTTTTTAATTATACCAATAGATACAAAGCCCAGTAAACCAAAACGAAGCCCATACATTGCCTCCAAAATCTTGTTATCCGTCGCATGTGGATCCTACGTGTATTAACCACCAATAGATACGAAGCCCAGTAAACCAAAACGAAGCCCATACATTTGCTTCCAAAATCTTGTTATCGGTCGTGTGTGGATCCTACGTGTATTAACCAAATGTTTTTGATTGGTCTAATATATTATCCTACGTGGACAGGCTAGAAGCACTCCATATTCACCTTTTAGTATAGGATATATTTGGTATTTAACGTTAATAATATAAAACTCTTTTATCTTAAGGTGTTTCTATAATGGCAATTTTAAAAACAATTACTTGATTATAAAGTTAGCTCACTGCATTTACAAAATCTTAGTCTGAAAAATAAACATGTTTTAGCACATCATACATATTCTGTTGGATTTAATAAAACTAATAACAATCATAAGAAATGACTGATAAATTTAATTAAAATAAACTAGAATCTAAATATTAACAAAATTGATAACTAGAATCTAAATTTTAACAATTATCCTCCTCGACAATACGACAGAAACAAAACAACTTTGGAGTCCTCTGGGAAGTAGACCATTTCACAATATTATTATGTGCTGAGGTGAAAGAATGGGGCAAAGAAAACCATATATATATCCCCTATATATTATTTGAGAAGCATTACAACATTTTTTTGTAACCACATGTCATCACTAGAATGATTCTTAGAATCCTTAGAGAAATAAGTTAGTTCATCTAAATATATAATAAGCTTTTTATTAAACCACAATAAATACATTATTAATGTGCTTCATTATTTTCTTAAATAAGATTACGGAATTGCCTAATGTGGCTAAAGTATGTATGACAATTAATGATTTTGAATAATAAAGATTTGATAAAAATAAGTGTGTATTATAATTATATATTTTTTAATTTTAAGCTATTAAAATAAATTAAACAATCATAGTAACCATATAATAAAAATTTAAAAAATATTTATATATTATATTTTAAATTTTTTAAAAATGAGTATAAATTACTAAAATTGTTAAAAATTTCACATTCAAATTTTGTGATCTATGATTTAAAACTTTGTTATAACATGATAAAAATAATTAAAAAATAATATCATTTGAAAGTCTCATTTAATAAGTATCAAAAATAAAAGATATATAAATATATGTATCATTTTAAATTAAACTATATGCCATATAAAAATACATAAATATCTTAATTTTTAAATTTACTTTGAATATTTTTTGATAAAATTTGAAAAAAATATTAACAACTTAATTTTTTAAAATATTATAAATTACTTAAACCATTAATCACACAGTAAAAATTTTGTTATCACTAATTTAGACTTTTTGCTATAACAGATACAAATGATAAAAAAATGAGCAAAAAGCATCATCTAATAAATATTAATATTAAAATATACCATATATATATGTTACTATCATTTAAATTTAATTATATATCATATCAAATAGAAAAAATATTTTTTCGATTTATAAAATTTATTTATATATTCGCACCAATTTAATTATATAAGTAGTAGATAATGACTTTTTAATTATTCAATATATATTTATTATTTCATAATATGTTATAAACATATAATATATAAAAATAATTTATATATATAATGTTTATCCCGCGCAAGGTGCGGGTCTTAACCTAGTTTATAAATAATCTATAGTCATGTTTTTTTTTAGATTTCAAAACTAAACTTAGCAAATGAATGCAATACAATATGGTACCTAATGTTATTTTAATACATAGACAACTGTAAACCAAGTGTTACCACAAAATTAAGTTTTTGGAGCGTTTTTAAAACTAAATAAGCTCAAAACAATATTTACATAATTCTTTTTTACACTTTCACTTAAAAAGCATTTAGATTGGGGGAATTTTTTCCAGACGAGTCAAATTATATGTTTGTTTCAAATAATACATATATATTCTCTGTCTGCTTTCAAAGTATTATTCAGTCTTACATTTATCAAAAATAACAATATGTGATATATACTGTACTAATCCCAATGGTCAATAATATAAAGCTAAGCTTCAAAGCTTTCACACTTTATCCAATAACAACTCTCTCTTGTGGACAAATGGCAACGACATCAAAAGAAATTAAATACATGAAATGAAATTGCCAGATCATACATTCAAATGTTAATTGACAATAAAAATTGTGATCTTCTAACAAATATTAAACTTTGTGTTATAATTAACCGACACTCCGTGCGAAAAATGTGAAGAATTGTTTCTCACAATTTAAAGTTAAAACATATTATATTTATTAATACAATTTAAAGTAAATTTTTATTTCCAAAAAGAATTAAAATATTTTTTGATCAATAAATAAAATATATTTTAATATAAAATAATTTTATTGTAAACTCAGGCCAACCACTAGTAGAGTATATTTCTAAAGAAGCAAATTCTAACGAGAATTGAGCTGCAACTACCACAGTTTTATAGTTTTTTTTTTCTTGGCCTTGCACCTCAATGTTGGGTCTCTGAGTCTGAAACAAATGTTTTTTTGGTAAAAGCCTGAAACAAATGTTATGACCTTCTTTTGTCAAAAAATAAATAAATAAAAGATACCCGATTTAGCTCTAATGAAAATTCAACCTAAAATAACTATTTTACTTCGGACACTAAATTTTTGTTATTTTTTTTTTCTATATTATGATAACTAGGAGTTTTCCTGCGCCATGCGCAGATATAAAATAAATATTTAAAAATGTTATATATAAATAAAATTTTCTATTTTTCTATTTTACTTTTATTAGTTTAAAAAATAAAACCATAATGTAATTGTTTTTAGTTTGATTTATTCAAGTTTACTTTGATCCTTTAATTTTACATTACTTAACTTTTGATAAAAATAATTGAAATTTATAAAGCTACTTTATTATATTATTCTTTATTTAATTACCATTTTTAAATATGTCTATTTGTAAATATATAAATTATTTCTAATAATATATACATTAAATAAAAATAACTTATATACTATGATAAAATATATTTTAAACTACACTTATTTTAATAATAAAAATATGATTCATATATTGATGTAAAATTTTAATATTCGTAACTATTATTTATTTATAAAAACATATTATTTTAATAGATATAAAAAAGTTATTAGGTATCATAAAATCTTCCCAAAATGAATATTTACTGAAAAAAAATATTTTTGATATAAAATTTATTAGTTATTACTATATTATGAAATTTTTCCAAAAATATAAATCCGTATATAGAAAATCATCATTTTTATATTTAAAAAATCTTACCAAAAACATAAATTTAAATATAGTAAATTTTATATGTCACAATTAGATTTATGCCATGTCATATTTCTTTTAAGTCATGTCATCATTTTTTTTGTGAAAGTTAATGTAGTGATGACACATATACAAATCACTTTTCAAATATAGTTTAGGAAATGACTCAGACGTGTTAAGTAGGGACATAGTTATGTATTTGTGTGGTCTCAATTGCATTCACTTTCTCACTTTATAATTTCAGTAGATATTTTCAAATTCACGTGCCAAACAGAATATTGCCGGGTAACAATAATGTATGAATAATTTTTTTAAGAATGTTTAAATTTAAGGGAAATTACACCCAGTAAGCACAAAAAAACAAAATTCACTAACTAATTAAAAACATCTCCTCTTTTCTACTTTCTCTTCCTATCTCTTTCTACTCTCTCTCTACAAATCTAATTTCACTTTTTTTTTGGTTATTTAGCAATAAGCCTTAAATTTAAACGGTGAATAAAAGTCAAAAAGAATAGTTCATTGCAAAGACTTGTGCTGTGATCGGAATCAACTCTCGGGTCAGACATTATATTAGATGTTAACGTCTCACATTAAGACAAAATTACAACTTGGACAATATTAATCAGACATAGGGTTTTTTTTTTTTTTTTTTTTGCTAACCGAATATCCTGGTCCCACCGTGGTGGTCCAGACTAGAGACCGAAGTAAGCATGGATCCGCGGTCTTCGGTCTCGGATGCTTCAGCCCATATGTAAATTCCGCAGTGGCCAAGGCTCGAACCCAAGGGCAGACACTCCAGCTGGAGCTCCTTTACCACTAGACCAAAACAACTTGGTTAGATCATACATAGGGTTTTAATAGGGTTTGGTATTTTTTACAACTATGTCAACATTGGTTTATGTAATAGTGAGCAAGTGACAAAAACATATAATTGACTTCACAGTATACTAAACAAGAGCTTGCATGAACAGTTTTACTTATTCAACTGTTATAAATAGTGTACAAATATAAGTTAATGAATGATTACACACAATATTAGAGTAATAAATAACTTGTTTTGATATTAGAGTCATAGCTATATTGATAAGTTTATCAAAATGCCATAGTAGATTTCTGTACATAAACTATTTTACTAGGATTTATTTTTCCAACTAGTAGGATTTAGAAATTCCTCTGATAATCGGATTGTAACTATAGAAATCAAGTAGTAACCGTAACTCAACGATCAACCTCAAACTCAAGAACTCTTTTATTGCTTTTAGAAAGAACTCAAAAACTAAAAGCTCTCAACACACGATAAGCTCTATCACATCATGATAGCTTCTTATATACTAACTCATAGTTTCCTAAACTCATTAGGATAAGCTTAACTAGATAACTACAACTCAAGATATTCAAATCCTAAACTCATTAGGATAATAACAAGATAACTTCAAGCTTAAGTTAAGTCAACATTCTCCCCCTTAAGCTTGATGTCTTCTTCCTTCACTTCTTGAACACCAATGAAGTCTCTCATCTCCTTGAACTTACATCTCCCAAGTGCCTTAGTCAAGATATCAGCTTTCTGCTCCTTACCAGCTACATGTCTCACGGTCACCATTCCATCTTCTACACATTCTCTAATGAAATGAAACCGTTTGTGAATATGCTTGCTTCTACCATGGAATACTGGATTTTTAGTCAAGGCAATAGCAGACTTGTTGTCGATCAGTATCATTGCTTTACTAGGCTCATCCACAATCTCGCCTAGAAGCTCTTGAAGCCATATGGCTTGCTTAGCCGTCTCTGTCGCTGCCATGAACTCTGCCTCACACGATGAAAGAGCCACAATTTCTTGTTTCATAGAACACCATGAGACCGGACATTCATTGAAGTAGAAAATATAACCAGTAGTGCTTCTTCCGTCGTTAGGATCTACATTGTAACTGCTATCACTGTATCCCACAAGTCCTTTCTCATGCTCTCTTTTGTAAAACAAGCCAAGAGAATAACTTCCTCGGACATACCTAAGGACTTGCTTCAGAGCCACTGCGTGTGATACCTTAGGACTATGCATATATCTACTCAAGATGCCTACACTGTAAGCGAGATCAGGGCGTGTATGAATCAAATACCTGAGACACCCGATACTCTTTCTAAACTCTGTTTCATTAACGTCCTCTTCCTCCTCTGCCTTTGAAAATTTTACACCGGAATCCATGGGAACTTGTACTGCATTACATTCATTCATCCCCGCTTCCTCTAAGATCTTGGTTGCATATCGTTCTTGTTTCAACACAATTCCATACTCAGACTGAATCACCTCGATTCCTAGGTAGTAGGTAAGCTTACCAAGGTCTGTCATCTCAAATTTTGCCGCCATCTTCACCTTAAACTCTCTTATGACTTCTATGCTTGATCCTGTTACCAAAAGATCATCTACATACACGGCAACTAGCAGATGATGCCCATTCATTCTCTTCTTGAACAGAGAAGGCTCCTTTGAACATTTACTGAAGTTTAACTCCTTTAGAATTGATTTCAACTTGATGTTCCAAGCTCTTGGAGCTTGCTTTAGTCCATAAAGAGCTTTATGTAGCTTGTAAACTTTCTCCTCACTTCCCTTTATTCTGAAACCATCAGGTTGAGATACATAAACTTCTTCAACTAAATCTCCATGTAAGAACGCGGTTTTGACATCCAGATGATGAACTTCCCATCCATTTGATGCTGCCAAAGCAATGATAACTCGAACAGTCTCTAGTCTCGCAACAGGAGCAAATACTTCCTCGTAATCAATACCATGACGCTGCACGTAGCCTTTAGCTACCAGTCTTGCTTTGTGCTTGCTTATACTCCCATCCGCATTGCGTTTTATCTTAAAAACCCACTTCAAACCAATAGCTTTACATCCTGTCGGAAGATCAACCAGTGTCCACGTCTTGTTCTTCTCTATGGATGTGATCTCATCTTCACATGCTTCTCTCCAAACCTTCTCTACTCTGGCCTCGTTCCAGTCCCAAGGCTCTTCATTGATGAGTAACAAAATCCTCTCTGTCTCGAGTACCTCTATCTTGAGAACATAATCATCTAAATACCCTGGCTTTGTACTCGTTCTTGTTGATCTTCTTAGTATTGGAGTCTCAGAGTTTTCTGCTTCGTTATCATCTCCTCCGTCACATTCTTCTTCCTCCTTGTCACATGTAGACTCTTCAGTCTCGGACTTATCTTCTTCTTCTACATTTCGAGCTGGAAACTCAAGCTCAAGAGTGACTTCAGTCGAGTTCTTCCTACCTTTGTTCCAACTCCACGCTTTGTTTTCATCAAAAACAACATCTCGGCTAACCACTACTTTATGGCTTCTTGGATCATACAATCTATAGGCCTTTGAACCCGGTTCAACTCCTAGATGCACCAACTCTCTGGATCTATCATCAAGTTTCTTCAGGAGATGAGTATCACGCTTAGCATAACAGGTACATCCGAAGACTCGAATGTGTCTTACATTCGGTTTCTTGCCTTTAAAACATTCATAAGGTGACTGATCCTTCAGTGTCCTTGTAGCTAACCTATTAATCAGATAGGTTGAATGTCTCACGGCTTCTCCCCATAAGTAGTGTGGCATGTTCATGTGTTTCATTATACTCCTCGTCATCTCCATAAGTGTCCTGTTTCGTCTCTCAACTACTCCATTCTGCTGTGGAGAGTATGGCGCAGTCATGTGCCTTTTGATCCCATGATTATCACAAAAACTCTGAAACTCTCGAGACATAAACTCTCCTCCTCTGTCTGTACGTAATGTTCCGATGGTGACTTTAGTTTCTTGCTCAACCAAATTCTTAAATACTTTGAAACGTTCAAAAGCTTCACTCTTCTCTTTTATCAAGATCGACCACATGTATCTTGAATGATCATCAATCAAAACAAGTATGTATCTGCTTCCTCCAGCTGTTGATGGTGAGATAGGTCCACAGAGATCACCGTGGATAAGTTCAAGAACATGTTGAGCGCGATAGGTTGTAGCTTTAGGAAACGAGCCTCTTGTTTGTTTTCCCATAAGACAAGATGCACAAGTTTCTTTCTCTATACTCATCTTTGGAATTCCTGTAACGATCTCCTTGCTTACCATTGCTTTCATAGAATCCATACCAACATGTCCAAGTCTAGTGTGCCATAGTGTGGAATCGCTAATCTTCTCAAGCTGGAGACACTTTGCTCCTTCCACCTCCATCACGACTTTATAAAGTCTATTTTTAGACCTCAATGATTTTACTAACAGGTTTCCTTGTCGATCACGAAGTGTTAGAAACTTGTTTCTCATTCTGACATCACAGCCAGATTCTGTTGCCTGACCAAGAGAGATTATGTTGCTTTTTAACTCAGGTATGTAGTACACATCAGCCAACGACTTCCGTTTCCCATCGCTAGTAATAAAAAGAATCGATCCTTTCCCTTTGATATCTATCCTTGAGTCGTCTCCAAAACGAACTTTTCCTGTAACAGACTCATCTATGATTTTGAAATAGTCTCGGTTCCCTGTCATATGGTTGCTGGCTCCATTGTCTAAGTACCAAATATTGTCAGCGCTAGATTGAGTCTCGAACTTGCTTGGCACTACCTTTTCTTCATTGAGGTAAATCAACTCATGTACCATTAGCTCCTCAGCTTCATGTGTGCTATCATTCTCTGTCTCATGTGTTTCTTGTAGTTTAAGCAAGCGATCAGGACAATCGTATACATAGTGTCCTGTTTTATCACAGCGGTAGCAGACCACTTTAGACGCATCTCTCCCTTGAGTCCAATCACCTCCTTGTCTCCAGTTAGATCTACCACCATTATAACGTCCTCTTCCACGTCCTCTATTGTTATAACGACCGCCATGACCTCGTCCTCTACCGTAGCCTTCTTGTTGCCCTTGAGAGTCGGTATTAGTGTACAAGAGTTTCCCTTGATCCTCTTGTTGATCTTCATCTTGAACTCTCTCTTCATAAGCTTTTAACCTTCCCACAATATCCTCAAAGCCTGTTGTGTTTAGGTCAAGGACTTGTTCAAGCGCAGCTACGATATGAATGTATTTCTTCTTCGGCAAGCTACTGAGAAACTTCTTTACTAGTTTCGGTTCTTCGAGAACCTCTCCCAAAGCCGTTGATTTTGAAGAAATCTCAGCAATTTTTCCAGAGAACTCATCAATGGTTTCCGTATCCTTCATCTTCAATCTATTGAACTCATCAAAAAGTGTTTGTAACCTTGCCTCTCGGACCCTGTCTGCCCCTACATGCCTGGTCTTGATCGCATCCCAAACTTCTTTTGCGGTATCTAAAGTACCAACTTGAAGAACTAAACTCTCAGGAATTGATTGAAATAAGAACGCTCGAGCCATATCGCTTTTGTCTCTGTCGTCGCTTCCTGGATCAATTGATTCCCACACCTTATGAACTTTGAGCAACACGTTCATCCGCATGCTCCAAACTGTGTAATTGGTGGTGGTGAGCATCGGACACTTGATCCCGGAGGAACCATTCTCCTTTGATTTGTATGTAGCTATAGACAAATCCGTCATGCTTGTCTTCTCTTCTCAACGTATTCTTGATTTCAATAGTTTAAGCTCTGATACCAAATATAGAAATCAAGTAGTAACCGTAACTCAACGATCAACCTCAAACTCAAGAACTCTTTTATTGCTTTTAGAAAGAACTCAAAAACTAAAAGCTCTCAACACACGATAAGCTCTATCACATCATGATAGCTTCTTATATACTAACTCATAGTTTCCTAAACTCATTAGGATAAGCTTAACTAGATAACTACAACTCAAGATATTCAAATCCTAAACTCATTAGGATAATAACAAGATAACTTCAAGCTTAAGTTAAGTCAACAGTAACTCACCGGATCCCCTTTTTTGGGTTGGAAATGAATTATATTTTAATTGTTTTTTAAAGAAATTCCTCTGATAATTACAATTCGTTCTCCCACTTGGACATATAAATAACTCCAACGATGGTGGCAAATTGGCAATGGATATTTAGTTAATATATTTCCCAACTTAGTTGGAGCCATTCCCAATGCTTTTAGAAGCCCACAAATCTTTGACTTCGAATATTACGAACCGCCCCGCCTCGCACCGCAGTTAACAATAACAAAATCTATACATATACCATATATGTATACATTTTTATAACTGTTAAAACCGCACCGCAATTAAACCGCTTGTCCCGCACCGCTCAAACCGCAGTTACCATTCCGAGCTAGTTTAATCAGTACAATAGTAAGATTTGTTACCATTGAATAATCTAAATAGTTCATCTTCTGCCCGTTGGCTGAGAGCTACTTAATCAGTACAATAGTAAGATTTGTACTTCATAAATTTTTTTATTGTACTTTATCGTAATTAACAAACTAATCTGACGAATTAGCAATTAATGGACCAATGGTTTGAATATATGACGCCTTCATAAATCATGACCCTGGTCATCCTTGCGTTTGACTCTTAATAGCCATAAGGGACGCATTTGGTGAACTTAATCATCCTGTTCTGTTGGTAATAAAGTAAAGTAGTTAATAGTTTCATGAAACGACAAAACTAAGTTTCAAAATAGTAATTGACCCTAAAAAATATTATATATATATATATATATATATATATTAGATCATGAACATTTATGATAAGTCTCTATAAAAATATCAGTATGTAATTTTATAATTTTATTATATTTATTTTTTACAATGTTAGACCAATAAAAACTTGGCATATGTTATATGGGTCCTTTACAATTTTTAAAAAGTTTTTTTTTTCACTCATGATACTATTTTCACCTCTTTCGTTTTTTTTTCAATGCTTTATTCATAAAATATTATTTTAAACTTCCCATTAAACAAATTAAAGGCAAAAGCTTTAACTAAAGAGTAGCTAGCCTTCTAATTTATTTACTTTCGTATTTTTTTTTTTCTCAATGAGCTAAACTTAGCATATATATATACTCCTAATAAACATACCAAATACATTGAAAAAAAGAGCAAACTGGAAACTATGTTTTATTTATTTTTGTTTAGCATACAAAATATTAAATATTAAATTGACATTGTTTTATACAAGACTGCCAACTTTCATTGTTTAGCACTGATTAATGTTCAAGTAATAGTTAAGTCAGTTCTAGGAAGGACAACTAGTTCTTCAAATTTCAGACGTCATTTTCACAAGACCTAGGTAAGTCGAGACACAAGACATTTATGATTTAGAACTAATTAGAACTTAGATTATATCACGAACTTAGATTAAAGACAAACTACAAGAAGGGTGTTTCGTTTTGTATTATGATATTAGAGAGAGAGACTGGAGTAGACACTTGACCCTTGCGAGTACGAAACAACGTCCTTTTTGAAAAAACAAAGAGAGAAAAATATTCAGTAAGCGTCTCGCCGTCTCCGCAGTGGTCGGGACGTCCCTTGTTACACGAGGTCGCGGCTATACGTTTTATTTTGCCTACCTTCTTCGTTTCTTTCCTTTCCTTTCCTTTCCATTTTATTTTATCTTTCTTTATTTAGGAAGTTTCCTTCTCAGCTAATTAAAGCTCTAAAAAGGTAACTTGATATACTGATTTTTTTTCTTTGATATATTGATGCCCCTAAGCATTTGAAGAATTTTCATAAAATAAATGGTAGGAGAAATTTATAGTTTGGATCATCAAAGCGTTTAGAATATATATCGTATGAGATCGATGCGTTAGAATATAGTGTATGTAAATAATCGAAGACAAAAACGTAACGTATGTGTATTGTTTTCATTCTCCATTTCTCATTTACATTGCTGAGGCGATTCGAGACCGACATATATATTTTATTATACTTCTTTTTGGATATCGATTCGATTTTTGAGATACTTATGTTTAAAACGGTAAGTTGATATATAGACAAATTGCATATATTAGTCTATATGAGATTTTAAATTATGAGATTCAATAAGTATGTTTTCTCTGGAACCGACCATGCCGTTTTCAAAAAAAAAAAAATTATGAGTGTCCAATATGTTGTGAAGAAAAAGAATAGCATGCATGGCTCTGGAACTATATTATTAACAAGGACTTAAATATGTACACTACTACGCATACATTTATAAACTAAACTAGATTTTGATCCGAGTTTAGAAAGCGCAGATTTATTTTTAAAATTAATTAAAATTTTCTTACATAATTTCTATATAAGATAATGTATAGGTTTGAGTACATTTATCCGGATGCACTGAACCGTACCCAACTGAAAAAAAAATCAAAATTAAGTTGAATTTTATATATAACCAAGCATATCATATATCTTTGGAACCGAAAAATAGAAACCGAACTGAGAACCAAATGAGTACTTAAATTTTTGAAATACAAATTATATACCTACAAATATTAATTATATTCAATTTTTAAATATCCAAATATCCTAAAAATATTATTTATAAACCAAATTATGCAAAAAAAAATGACTCGAATATTTTTTTTCAAATAATTAATAGTTAATTATTTATCCTATATTTTTTTCAAACAACCTAAACTACCTGATTTAAAGCGTAAGATATTTTACATTTGTGAAAATTTAATAAAACGTATCATATGCATTGTTAGAATTTGTAAAGTAAATAAATATGTTCTATTTAAACCTGTTATTTTTTACTAACTCCATTTAAATTTCCAACCCGTTTAGACCATTTGATATTTTTTATGATAAGATTAATCATTTAGTTTATATATAAAAAATGTAAGATCAAATCTTAATAATTTATTGCATGAGATAATTGTCCTTTAAATTATGTAAAGTATTTATGTAGTTAGAGAAATATAAGGTAAGACCAAAAAAATAGTTAAATTTAATGAAATAGTCTAACAACCTTGTTTAAGTAGATTTTTTAGGACTCTTACCCTTTTAATAGTATAGACTAGATCTCGACCTGCGCAACCGCGCATGTTTTTATTTTCAATTATTTTTATATAATTTTTTCTCAATTCTAAATTGGTATATATTATAATATATATATGTATATCAAATTTTGAAACATAATAAGTTTACGGTATATTTTTTTATTGAATAGATTTTTTTTAAACTTTCACATGTATTTGTATCTTTTTCTATATATATATATATATTTGGATTATTATTTCATTATTATATATATTGTTTTATTTTCATATTCAAAGATATTGTAACATTTCACAAATTTAGAAAGTTTAAAACAAATTAAACTTTTCGCTTCATGGATTTATATTATCGAGTAAATAATTAAACATTTAGTTTTGTTTAATTTTTAAAATAAACTATATAGTTTTAAATTTGTTTCCATTGGTTTAATATAGTAAATAATAATCATTGTTAGATAATATGATTTTTGTTATTTAAAAGAAAATCTTTATAATTTTAAAAGTTAACATCGACAAATATTAAAATAATTAACATATGAAAGTATAGTATTACAACATTAAATTATATCTATTTAATTTATACTATCCATAAATTCAATGGATCATCTATTGTTTAAATCCAATTATTGATAGGCCAATAAAATTTTTTGATAAGCCCAAAATTTAAATAATAAGATTAGAGATTAAATGTAACATGACTTTTTAGTAATATGTCTATTAGATCAATTTTTTAAAAAATCACACATGAATCAAAATTGTGACTTATGTTTTAATATATAAGATTAGTAGGGTGTCTGACTCATAAACCTTTAAGTACTTACTATATTTACATGTAATTCAGTTTTGATACCGAGAAAATATTAAAAGTATTCAATTTCAAAATGACTAATGATTATCACTGTCCACTGAAGTAGTATATTCATGACATTAAGTCTTTAATCACGTTGATCATGTTTTCTGTTCTTAGCTAATATGAAAAGTATTTTATTACTCTCCTTATCAGCTGTTCTTGTATTAATGTAAAATGCATACAAACCACAAATCTTGTCGGGACAAACCGAAACTCCACTTTAGATCTTTTCACCTTTCTTGTATCGAAGAGACACTGTAACATAAAAGTGTATAGTTGCATTAAACGTGTTTTGTATGTTTTTTCTATCTTTTTCGTCACTGACATTAGAAAGCAACACAATCAATCACAAGTGGTAACTAATTTGGAACCCGGCATTAGAGTACAAAACGTTTATCAGGCGTGGTTGAATAAATAACACATGATATGATGTCTGAGCTACAACCACTTATTAGACGACCAGCATAGTAACTGTAACTCCATTTAAAGACAAGACACGAAAAGTTTTGAGTTACGTGATGCTTTCATCATTTATCATTATAAATACCATAATCATCAACAACAACATAAACGATAAATACAATACATTATACATTTTGGAATACAAACTCTAACAAAAGCACCCAAATAACAATGTATTTACAAAAGCAATAACTGTTATTGCTTGTATATAAAGTTTGAACCATTCTTAGAAGATCAGGAGATCTTCCTTCACGTTGTAACCCATCTTCTCAAGATTAGGCTGTAACGCAAACTGAATCATAGGAGGTGGTCCACACGCCAGCGCAAGCGATTCGCCTTCTAAACCTTCCGGGACGTGTTCTCTAAGCACATCTTCGGTTATAAACCCAGTGCTATAGTTCCAACCTTCTTTTGCGATTTCAACAACGTACCAAAGCTTTAGCCTCTCCTTATGCTTATTAGCCCATCCTTCTAGCTCTTCTCTAACAAGTATGTCATCCTCGGTTCGGTTTGCGTAAACCACATACATCTCGGTTTCGTCCTCTGGATCACTTAGTATAGATTGAATGACTTGGTAGATCGGAGTGATGCCTGTTCCTCCGGCTAGCATGGCTAGTTTCTTGGCAAACTTGGGTTTACCGTTGACCATGAAGTTGCCTTTGCCTTTGTACTCGATGTGCCCTAATGGACCTTTGATGTCTAAAACCGCACCGATTGATAACGAGTCTAAGTGTTGTGACATGAGCCCTCCGTTGGGGAATCTTGGATGAACGTCTTTGAAGTAAACTTTGACGACTAAGTCGATATGTCCAACGGCGTTGACCGTGCTGGTCGGAGTATAGGCTCTAAGACAAAGCTTATCGTTAATGTTGGCGCAAAGGAAGATGTGTTTCCCAACGGGTAGACCAAGCTGCTGATCTTCAGATGGTAATGCGAATCGAAACCTACGAACATCGTGAGAGATAGAAGTCTTCTCAATGAGTTTATCTGGGACTTTTTCACGTGGGTTGACCAATGCAATGTGCTTTGGAGGAGAAAGCTCTTTGATGGGAGCTAACAGAGGAGCTACGTTGGAGCCACCGTGGACGGAGACATTAGGGGAAGAGTCGTAGCCGGTGGTGATGAGCTCACCGATACGGTAATCTTCAAGAATCTTCTTGGCTTTGTCTGAATGAATAGCTTCAAACTCTTCGGTGCAATCAGTGCCTGCGTTGATGAGGATCGAATCAGTGCCTCCTGGGTGATCTTTCAAGAAACGTGTACAGTCGTAGACGTGGCCGTGAACAATGATCCATGCAGATTCGACTGAGTTGTGTTTTCTAACGTCGGAGATTGAGTACATCTTCGAGGAAGTGTTCATGAAAGGAGATGAAACTGATTTTTTCAAAGTAGGGTTTGACTCTGAGGATATCTCAAGTTGACGTTCCTTTGCCATCCACCCACCCGATTGGTTTCCGGGTCGGGTCGGGTGTTCGAATACAATCCCTATCTCTCCTCTGTGAGGCTTGCACACGTTGGTTCTGATCCTGAACCAGCAATTGTTCATCATTCCCTGATTAAATACCAGTCAACGTCAGTGTTGCTTTAGTCAAACATTATATAATAGTGTTGTTTTACTGAGATATGATAGTGTCTTGTAACAAAACTTTTTTGTTCTTGATTAATTAGCTGGATACCATGGACTTAAGACTTTTCAAAGTTTAATATATAATTGCCCGCATGAAGGGAAATGAATCAAATAATCACACTTACACCACTAAAATAAACTGTACAACATGATTAAAGAACTTTTCTTGGTTCCATGTTGATTACTGATTAGGGTTGTACTAAGATGGTAGGTAACTTTTGGCAAAAAAAAAAATTTTGGCAAAAAAAAAAAGATGGTAGGTAACACGTTTTTAAAATATCATCAACGATAGCACAGTAGTTCCAACTTTGTAGGACGAGGACAAATATAAATAACGGGATTAAATTAACTACTCTAGTTAATCAAATCATATATAAAGAATAAACTATTTTATCCTATAGTATAATAAAACAAATTAAGAGAGAGAGAGAGAGGTTACCATGAGGTTCCAGATGAGTTTATCAGGCTGGGTGTTGAAAGACTCGTCCCAGGCTCGAACCGCTACATCTTTGGCGCTAAGCAGATCAAGAACCTCAACGTCAAGTGACCAGAAACACCAACACCAGAATTTGCCATACTTGTTCGGCTTCTCTTGGTGGTCAAGCTCACACACACTCCACGTCTCTCCTCCGTCTAGAGTCACCTCCACTCTCGTTACATTCTTCCCTCCTCCTGTTTAAAACATCACCAAAAATATTTACTCAGAACTTTGAATCTTAATTTAATTACCATGGTAAAAAAACAATTACCAGAATAAGCATAGCCTCTTAATGTGTACGGCTTCTGAGTGGTAAATGCATTAATAGGCAGTATCTCCTCGTGACCAGGTGTTGTTATCACCGAGTTTATATTAAGCTCGTTGATTATATATTCTGGTTTGTACCACCAAGCTGCAACACAAGAAGGTAATCAGAAATTATTACCACGGTTAAAAGTGGGAAAAAGGTAAAAATAATTTACCTTCAGCATTTGCCAGCTCAGCATCGACAAGAGAAGGAAGAACTCTGTTGTCTTTGTAATCACAATACTAAAAGGAAAATAACTAGAGCAGGGAGAGTGTCCACGTCAGTAAATTTAATCAGTCAATCATATGTCTCTAATTTGCCACGTCATTCGCTCATCTCCCCAACACAGAATTGCCTCGACCTCTCCGCTTCGTCTTCTTCCAAAGCGACGGAAGCAAACCGCCATTGCATCACTTCTGATTCTCCTTCGCCTCCACATCTAAGTCTCATAAAGTTCATGTATTTATCGTAACCCAAACGACATGAATCTTTTCCCCTCCCCTCCCATCCCATCATCTCCACACTTATATATCTCCCTTCTTCCTGGCTTCTCATTCTCACCCTATTCAGGCAAACGAAATTTTCAGAGAAAAACGATGACCGAATGAAGAAATCAACCGGCTCTGTTCTAAAATGATATCGCTCATGTCCAGAGATACTCAGAGCTACTACAGTTTCAGTTAATCAATTTCTGGGAAGCGAGGAACACAACGAAAGGTAGCTTCCTAATTGGTCTGGATCTTCTTTTATAGATGATCATCTGTGAAATCATGTTCTAACCCGATAATTTTGTCCATTTTGTAATATTAGTTTCTTTCAATTTTTGTGAAGCTGCTTCATGTTCTTTCTCGATTCATTCTTCAATCAAAAGATGGGTCAATGTGTGTTTCTTTCTCTTCTTCTAATTGTCAATTAGGTTTGCCCACAGCTGTTGGAGTACTTTAGATATGTAAGATCGAGACTTTTGCTTTTCAATGATTGTGGTGAGTCTGGTGGCCGAGCCGCACAATTGCTATATGTAAAATCAGTTCTTCCTTACAGTATGATGCTCACCAACAAGTTATAATCATCAACACTCATTTGCTCTGTCCTCATGATTCAACATTGTCTATGGTAAGAGATTGCAGCATGTACAATGTTTCACTCTTATTCACTATCACTGCTGATGATTTGCATCTTTCTGAACAAGACTGTTTTTGACAGGTTTATAAGATTCTCCAGTAGAACGATGAAAACATTTCCAAGTTTGATGCTTTTGTTCTGTTTGTATCGTAAAAGCTGTTTCTTTCTTTCACATGATGGCTTATTTACTTAAAAGTTATTTGTTTGTGTAGCTAATGAGGGCTCCTTGATGGTGTTATAGTCTACTGAAATCTCAGTTGATTATATTAGTTTCTTTGAAGATTGCAGGATGCCTTCATGAAACCGGTAAGATTAAAATCAGTAATCTTATTAAAGCCTTGAAGCGATAGATTCAGTTTTATGTTTATAAATGAACAATCAATTTGAACTGTTTTTCCTGTGTTGTATGAATTTGCAGATCTAGATGCTGCCACTAAAGGGAACCGATACATCCACTCTTGCCTCAGGTACTTCTATAATGATCTTGATGTTAGTCTTATCTGAACAGAGAGAACACTGCCTATTTACCAAATAATTTTTCTTCATATGGCTCCTTAGCCTTGACGTCTACATTTCAAATGCATTCACATTTGTGATTTTGAACAAGTTCTTCTGTGGTACAATTAGTAGACTGAACGAGGAGATTAAAGGCTTTGTGAAATCTGGCTTCTTGGTTGTGTCCTTAATATGGTTCTGTGGTTCAATTAGTAGACTGAACGAGGAGATTAAGTTTTTTTTGCTAACCACCATTACATGACAATGTTTTCTATATATAGAGGAAGACAAGCGTTAGGATCACAAGCCAAAGATCCAAATCTGAGTCAGTCAGTGCATTTCTCTGCTTTATTTACCTTTAAGCATATACAAACTTCACCAAAAACTCTAATTTAAGGCACCTTTTCCTATCTACACAGATAATATGTCAGAGATCTAACCAGATTCAGACAAGGCCAGCCATAGTTTGGTTCTTGGCTCATGCTTGGAGGCAGCGCACAGGGGAACAACGAAAATAATTCTTTAACTGTACACTAGACAACATTCAAGGTATTTTCTCTGTATTAACCTCCAAAATGAAACTAACTCACCTCTGAAACTTTATCACTTACCGCCAGCCTCTTCTTACTTCTTTCAGATTTTTTTCGACAAAGAGGAATGTGTAGAGTAAGTGAGCAAATCTTAAATATGCCGAAGAGATTTTCAATGCAACCAACGTGAAGGATGTTGTGGTTTACAATGCAATGGTTGAGGTTGTTAGCCGATCAGTTGAAACTATATTTTGTGTGGTGAATAAGAGAATAAAAGGAAATATTTACAAAACTGATGATTAATAAACATTTTGTATTATTCAGTTCAAATACAGCGAGCTCGAATATATATGGTTCTGTGAAACCAACAAGTTATTAAAATGTTTGATGATTTGTGTGTTTGTGTTCCTGTTTTGTTGGTGCGTTTGTAGAGGTTCCTTTGTCGGTAACTAAGTGAACACAAAGTCACCCTTCAAGAACTTATCCATGGATCTTGAACTCATTCATTGAAAATTGGCATTCATGGCAAGAATACATGATTCCATACTCCAAGCAACGTGTCTGATAATAGAAACACCGTCGACACCCACAATCTGAAATCAATCGTTGAATGCATAAGCATCCTCAGTCCGTGAATAAGTCACTCCTGTTTTTATAATCCCAGAAAAACATGAGATTTTGTTTTGAGTTCTCAGTTTACAGTAACAAATTGTGATGTTTTATTTACCTAAACCGGCTTTTGGAAATCAATAAAAGAGCTAATCTATTCGCAAATGTCTTCATATAAAATATAATTGTTATAAATATATTTATAATCAATGAGATCTTTTTAGTCTACAATAATTTAAATTTTCAAATCATAATGACAAAATCAACATAATGTTTAAACAGAGAATACAATTAATAAATTTGGTTATACTAATATTATTATATTTTAATCAGCCAATAAAGAAGAGTTATTCTGCCACGTTCCTACTGCTTCGTAGATCAAAGAAAACAAATGGGCCTTTCTTTTTTATCCCATTGAAACCCATATCCTGATCCAGAATTGATCTCAACTAAAACTCTATCGTTCATCGCCAAACACTCTTCATCTTCCTCGCTCCTATCTGCGTAACCCATCCGTTGCAGCCTGTTCCGATTCTCCCTAACTTCGGCATCCAACTTTATAACGTCATAAAGTCTCATTAGTCTCATTAGTGACAGAAGAAATCAATAACCGAGGTGATCTTACAATCAACAACCGAAGAGATTTTACCACTATATGAAGAACTTGAGGAGGAAACAGAGGCCAATGAAACTGAAGGTGAGTTTACTGACGACATTGGAAATTATACGGAGGAGCTAGAAAACAATATATTTCAGTTTATAAATACTATTGGGTTAATCTTAATTTTGATATGCATATATATTGTATAATCCATATAATCAAATATTTATATCAACATAAATTAATATAAAAGCTTAAGAAAATTTGGCGATAATATAAATATGATATTTTTCTTAAGAAAATTTGTATATCTTAGTTTTATTTTTCTTACTTATCTTTTTTTGCTATTTTATAGTGTGTTCTATTATAAGTAATATATATTAACCAGTTATGTAATGTTAGAACCAAAACCTTCGTGATACTAATATTAGTGAGTTTTGTTTGTTGTGAAGCTTAAGTTAGAAATTCCTTCTTTATTATTACTAGATGTTCCTATTTTCATATAGTTTGCAAACATGTTGTATTACTTCAGTCATTATTTAAATTTTGTGACCTGGTTATATGTGTGTGTTATGCAGAACAATGGTCACTTGCTAGGAAGGTGATTAGATATTTGATAACTGTAAATTTATGGTCAGTTGTGATAAAGTGTCTGGGATCAGACATGTGCGGTGCGGGAGAGGAATTGTAATTTGTAAATAAGTTGCAGGAATTTCAGAGGGAGAAACACTCATATTTGCTTAACTTATTTGTTAGTTTTTATTAAAATAAGAATTTTTAGAGACTTACAAATCTTATGTTGGAAAAACTATTGCACCTATCATATTAATGATTATATAAGGCACTATTTTAGGTTTCGTCTTTCTTTATTTATGTGAAGTTACATTGGTATACCTTAAATTATCTACATCTTTTATTCGCTTTTACTTGCAGCTGAGATTTAGGTAAAGATTTCGAAAGAGATGACAGATTGGATTTAGATGACAGACTATTGTCCTGAATTAAAGCAGCCAACTGTTTTTTAATCGGTTTAGTGATGAGTTAAAAGCATTTTATAAAGCCATTGATAAAACACTACACTTGCATGGTTAACGTGTTGGATGAAGTATATCTATTGGAGAAAGCCAGAACAATGATAAAGCAGATATATAACAGTGGAAGAAGCCACTATTATATGGAGCTCTTTTCTTTCTACGTGCAGGAAACCTGGTGATGTTGAGATGGCTGAAGGAGTAGTAAAATGTTTGATAAAGCGGATCTAGATGAAACGTGTGCTTATGTGCACATTATCTAATGCACATAAGAACCGGAATTTCCAGTAGTGAGCATGAATGTCGATTAAAAGACATAAATTGTCAATCATTTTTGAAACATCAACAACATTATTTTGATTTTCTTAAGGAAAACATACAAATAGCTATTAGAGAATATTATTATATTTTAATTTTTTATATTTTGTTTTGTTGGATGGAAACAAATGTATTTGACATAATTTCAGGATTCTTTTGATATACATCACTTTAAAATATCAATTGTTCTTCATTTCATTACTGCCTTAACACTTAATAACACATTCATATAAGTTTTCTTATCACCAAATAATAAATAATCAATATTAAAAATTTAAAATATATATTGGTTGATTTTAACGTTAAGAATGTTTAGATTATATGTTAATTTAACCATATGTTCATAAACTCAAATAAATAAGATAAAATAATAATTGAATGTGAACTAATTTTTCATTTATTTTGGTTACCAACTTATATGTATTTTGATATTGAAAAAAATGAGTTTTCATAATTTTAAAATTTTAGTCACCAAATACAATACGAAAATTGCAAATTTATTTGATAATTCATACAGGATATTCAGTCTAAGTATAAAATATGTAGTCAAATACAAACTCTATTATAAACTAAATAAAACTAAAATATAGAGGAAAAATCCGGGCGTAGCCCGGAAAAAATTTCTAGTGATAGTAACTGTCGGATTCTTGAGGCGTGACGATGATACGTTTCAACCACTTCACCATCCTCCCGCCAATGAAACCGGGTACTATGATCCGAACCGGGAACCCGTGATCCGGCGTGAGAAGCTCACCGTTCTGCATGTACGCTAATATGATGTCTCTCGCAGGATCCATGGCCATCTCTTTCTTGATGCTTGTTCCGTATTTAGACCCGCCGCCTCCGGGAAGATCCTCTGCTCCTTCGAAGCAGACGTTGAGAGCTCCGCCTCTCCTGCTGTAGACACCGCATCGGCGGAGGATCTCGCTGAGAGGAACACCTTTCCAAAGAGAGGTGGAGACTCCGGCGGAGCCCCAGTTGAATCCTATCGTCTGCTTCACCATGTTCTGTTGAAACATTTCAATGTTAGGGGCCCATTTTAAAACTATGAACTTTATTTTTTTTTTAGCCAAAAACTATGAACTTTATATATACACTTTTTGTAGAGTGGTCTACAAATAATAATTAATGTAAAATAAAATAAACAAATTCTGTGTATGAAATAAATAAACATATTAGATGAATTTTATATATTGTTATGGTTTATATATAGATAAATTCTATGTTAATAAAATTAAGATTTTTAAATAAAAAAATTCATTTGAAAATTAGAAAATATTTTATTTTGAATATTAAATAATAGGGCTCCTAATCTTTTAGGACCTGTTCTTTGCGGCGGTTTCCGGCGCAGACTAGAGTGACCGGGTACTCACGGCTAGGAAACTCAGAGATTAGCTGTTCCATGGTGAGTATCACCGGACGTTTGACAAGTCCGGTGACTTCGATGGTCCATTCGGACCAGTCGGCTTTTGGGACAGGTCCGTGGTTACGGACGTAGTGGAGAGGAACGGGAGTGATGAAGCCGTGGTGCATAAGGCGAGGGAGAGGAGCTTCAGCGTTAAAGGGGTGTTTTCCGGTGAGACGCACCATAGAGGAGTTACGGTGGATCCAGTTATCAGCCGTGGATTCGTCTCGGGAGTCTAGAATCGACGGCTCTAAATCGCTGTTGGATTTGTGAACCATTGTCATGTAGTATGAGACGTTACGGTTGTGGCTCTCGTCCTCGTCGTCGCTTGAGTCGTAACCGTCGGTGTTCTCGTTTTCTCTGACGACGGTTTGAACGTTTTGGTGACGGTGGCTGTCGAATGAGCGAGAAGGAACGGGAGGAGGTTTGAAGGAGATACCGGCGTTCATGGCGGAGGTGAGGCTGGGATAGTGGCGGTTGTCGACGGAGGTGGCCATGGAGAAGCTATTTAATCGTCGAGAAGAATGATTTGTATTTTTTTCTCTGAGATTTGTTTTCTTTACTTATTTTTTTGTTTATGTATAATATGGCGTTAGGGCTGTATTTATAGGCCGTTAAAGAGATGAATAAAAATAAAATAATGAAAAATATGAGTGATGAGAGATTGAGAAATGTGAGTGTGTTTGTGGGAGTTAGAGGGACCCACCTTCCTAGATCCTATGCTTTGAGTTTTTTTATCAACTATCAAAACAATTAATTAGTTTGATGGCAAAAAAAAAAACAATTAATTAGTTCTTACTTTTTTTTTTTGGTAAAAATTACGGGTTCTTGCTTCCTAAGTGGTAGTCTCTACATAGAGTCTCTTCACAAAAATAATAATAAACCATAACAAAGCAGGATATAGATTGAAAAGATATTTAGTAGGTTCTTAGTTTTTTTCAGTTAAAAGTTAAGAGACCGTTTCTTATATTCCGTTAAGAACTTCATCCTAAGAACCCACAATAATCATGCTCTAAAAAACGGATGTTGGTAAAGAAACGTTGCAGACGTGGGAAGAGATAATTTCTACAGGTGTCTTTCTCCTAATAGTGTGACTATTTTTGGTTATTAAACTTTAAGCAGATAAATGTATTGTGTTATTTGACCAAAAAAAAATGTATTGTGTCAAAATATTAATACACATGCATAAAGAACTGTCGAGACTTTAGCGATGCTGATGCTCTTAACAAAACATTTTTTTAATTAAATTTTATATTGATTAATTAAAAAATAAATTGGCATTACAAGGATTATTTGAGAACTAACTAAAACTCAGAAAACGTTATAAATCCTATCCTCCAACATTCTCATCTTGTGTAAACCTCCAGCCATCGTTGAAGAAGCCCTTCCAGTTTATGACTTCCCGTATACTTCAGTGATAGTATCCTATTACGGATGAGTTTGTCAATGCGCCGAATCATTGTCTCAGTGGTAAGCCATGCTCCCTGGTGTCGTCTCGAATTCCTTTCTCTCCAAATAAAATATATAGTAGTTTGAAAGACTAGCTCCAACAGGATAACATCCAACTTATTTCGCCTTACTCACAGCGTGGTCCAGTCCAGTGATGCTGAATTACCCAATAAATTGGCCGTTAATGTAATCCATATAGTAAATGTGACAAGAAAGGCATAGTACAAATGATCCATTTTTTCATCCCTATCACCACAAAAATGCATCCTTGAGTGATCTCCCATTGCCTCATTCGAACACATGTAGATAACTTGTCTTTGAAAACCAACTGCCTGTTGTGGTACACCCTAAGAAAACCAAACAAGATGATGCCAAGGAACTTCTTGCTTCCTGACCCTGATCTGATCCCTCGTTCTCTTAGTAGAGAAGTGATCCTTAAAGTCATCATCTCCATGTCTCCACAACATAATATCCCTTCCTGTGTTTTAAATTGGCTTCATCGCATTTTCAATCTCCTCATATACATTGTCATAGACCCTCCCACTTTGTCTCCTAATGTTCGAACCCCCATTTGTTCGAGCTTTAGAGAGCAAAACATGTTTAGGAATCCCAAGATACATCGATCCCAAGTTTCATGTTTTATCAATAAGGCGACTTGTGCCTAGCCAATTATCATACCAGAAATAAGTTGATTTTCCACTGCAAACATCACAACGCAAGAAATCATACACCATTACCCTTAGTTTCAGCAGTTTTCGCCATTGCCAAGATCCCCTATTCGAATCCTTAACCTCCCAGAAAGATCCTTTCTTCATTAACACCATTCGCAAAAACATTTTTGTTTCTTGGGATATAAGATAATGCTGAAACTCTCCATGCTCTTAAGTTATAGATGAAAAGCTAGTTTTAAAGTAAATACCGGCTAATCAACTAAGTTTTCAATCACATCCAAAAATCCATCTTAATATGAATTGCATGGATTTGTAATTCTCTCAAATACAACATCGCCCATATCAATTTTTCTATCTCCATTTGTAAAGGCGAAAGGCTTCTATATAATCATAAGTTGTCAATCATAATCTAAACCATTCAACATCTATATTATCTGCATGGCTCCATCCTAGTACATTGACTAAACCATAATTGATTCATGAGCATTAATTTGGCAGATCGATATTTAGAATTCTCTAGTTCAACTAGTTCACTTGTTCTTCAAATTCTTACTTTTTTCAAGTACGATTTTCTCCAACATTCCATTTTGAAGCAAGTTGAAATGAAACAACCGAAAATTATCTTTTACCTTCTACATATACCAAATGATCAAACAATATATTTATATATCAATTTGTGGTTCTATAAATTCCACGTATTTTTCCTAAGCTTTGGTCTTTAAGACACTTATTATTCGTTTTGTATTTATTCGTAATGCTATTTTAGTATTAGGCCCGAATAACGGACGAGGCTATCAGCCTGTCAAAGACTTTTTGGCTATTTACAATCTTTAAAATCAACATTTAACTACTCAAACTTTTATGTCCTTATTAATTTTAAAGTCTTCACAATCTGTCGTTAATACTCCCTCTGTTTTTATATGACGTTTGGAGTTGAACACACAATTTGTCGTTAATATATTTTTTAAATAAAATATTATTAATTATCTAATTAACTATATTTCAAATAATAATAAAAATAATTTTCAGAATATAAGAAATTAAACTATTACATAAAAATTAATAACTTTTACATTAAAAAGTGAAAACGACATGTAATTTGAAACAAATTTTTTTCTTTCAAAAACGTCATTTTGAAAACAGAGGGAGTAGAATACACTGTGAATATCCATTTCCTTTATCAACGAGAAGTGTCGAAATGTTTACTGGTATTTGATTATAATTAAGTTAGCTAGATATATTATAATCCATTGTAAAAATTAACAAAACTAATCGCTGTTTCCAGCGGATTGTGTTTGCCGCAAAAGAGCTGTAAATGAGTAGAAAAAACAAACTTATGATGAATGATTATATTATTTTAAGTTACAAAAAATGATTATATTATTGTACCGTTTTACCTAAACTAAAAGACAAAAGAAAAAATATTAAATCTAAATAGCTAAAAATCGTTAAGTCCAAATTGTATTAATCAACTATCAATATGAACTAAGATTCATGGTGTCGGAATTGTTTGTGGCAATATTGAATTTTGATGTCAGTATACTTGAACCCATGAATGTCATTTAATCGCAACTAATTACACAGAATGTACAGAACCATGTTCAGGCATAACTAAATGTAGATTTTATTTTACTTTTTTTTTGCTGTTGCTGCACTCCAGTTTTAAAGTTGGGAAAGTTAAGAGACCCTAATTTGGTATATATATATATTTATAGGATTTTTATTAATTAAATTTTTTGACTAAACATGATTCGTAAAAAAAACGCTCAACTAAAAATTATGTGAAATAAACATTCATTTTTGATTTTGTTAACATATGTTACCTTCCATCTAAAAAACCGTGACGGATGGTGACATGCGTTAATGGTTTATAAGTTGAAGATTTATAATGTTGAAAAATTTGTTAAGAGTTTTCTTTACGATTTAAAAATAGTTGAGGGGTTTTATCACTTAAAGTCATTAAATGTTTTAAAATATTTATTATCATTTATATATTATTTTAGATTGATATAAGCCTTAAAAACTAATTTATAAATTTTAATACATTACTTTATAACCGATTTATAAAGATTGATAAATATTTTAGCACTTTACATATGGTTAATACGGTTTCACAATGATTTTATATGTTTTTACAATTTCTGCTACTTGTTAGAATAAAATAATCTAGCATTATTCATGATACTACTGAAACATAAAGTAATACAATAAATCAAGAACAATATATCAAATATTTATTGATCAAGAAAACAAAAATATAACGCATTTGTTTAGAAATCAATGAGAATAAAAAATAATCAAGATATTATTTTTGGGGGATAGGAGAAAGTATGAGCCAACGAAAATCATGAAAATAGAAAAAAATGCGTCATATTCTAAATAGAAAGATTGATTTCATGGATGAATTATCTTCGACAATATTTAATTTTATTGAAGTTATAATAAGTTGTAAGTAGTGTTGAAATTTATTAATTTAGGATGTATAAATTAATTTTAAAATAAATTAATGCATTAAAATTTATAAATTAGTTTTAAAGGCTTATAAATCAATCTAAAACAATGTACAAATGATGATAAATATTTTAATAACATTTAATGACTTTTAGTGAAAAAATGCCTCAACTATTTTTGAATCGTAGAAAAAATACCTCAACTAAGTTTTCAACATTATAAACCTTCAACTTATAAACGTTAACGTATGTCATCCTCCGTCATGGTTTTTTAGACGGATGATAACATATGTTAACGAAATTAAAGTTGAAGGTTTATTTCACAGAATTTTTAGTTGTTTTTTTTTTACGATTCATCTTTAGTTGAGAGGTTTAATTACTAAAAACTCATATTTATGTATGAAACTTCTGAGAAGTAGTTCATGTGATAACAAAAATATTGCACCTATAAATAATATATATACACATTTATATAAATTATTTCAACATTCAAAAATAGATTACAAACAATAGTCGATACTTACTGGCAAGATAAACCCTTCCCCTTTTCTGAACTGAGATAAACCTTCCCTTGAAGCTACAAAAGTGGTCCCATTGTATTAACAATGCTAAGCTATATTTTGCTTCCTCAGTCACTACTTTCTTGCAAGACAGTGTTCTATCTAACTATGAGCTATTAACCAATAACATATTATTATTTTATAAGATAACCAAGAACATATTCATATCTCTGTATATGTATAGATAATAAGAAAAATGAAAAATCATATAAGAAACTTTCTTTATTTGTTTTTTTTTTGTTGAAACAAGAAACTTCTATTTATCTGGCATTTAATATACATACTGAATAATATTTTTATACAAAACGTCAATCGTGGTTCGTGGATACAATAAAAAACAACATTTGGAGACATTTGAATTAACAATCGAATTACTACAATGTTCTTTTTTATCCACGTGTTACCACAGTTTATTTTCAATATGCACAAGTTGTATATAGAAATAACAATAGGTAGCTAGTTATATTCTATATGTTAGTATATGACGACGAAGAACTTCTCGTTCATACTAATTTATATGATGCGACTACAATAAATGACAAAAAACAACACGTAAACTCGCTAATATCTTGGGTCAAGATCTTGTGCGTTGATGAATGAAAGATTAAATTGCATCATGGGTGGCTATATATTACATAAAGGGGTACTAATCTTGACTTCAATTTTCTTAAATCAACGTCAAAACGTCCGTGTAAATTATATAAGAAAATGGAGAATGAGAATCCGGTGGGTAGCTATGAGCATTTTGTTGACTTGTATATTAGAGAAGAAAATATATTAATTAAATCTAGAAAGTAAAAATCTCAAAGTTTTTTTATGGATTACATGACTACTAGGAAGATAAAGCGCAATTAAGTATAAACTAAACAGAGATTATGTTTTAGAAAAGAGATTATAGAGAAGACTTTGGAGGCTAAGTGGCGCATGGGATCACCAACGGCCAAACATGCAAATACACGAACGGGGCAACCATAAAAAGGGACGGGTCATAAAAAGGGATACGCATAGTTTATCAATCAATTTGTTTGCTGTTACAAAAAAAAAAAACTACCCTATTCACATACGTATTAAATCGAAATTTCTTATTTCTTTATTAAATTGAAACTTAGAATGCAGATATTTAAACTAGTGGCCAATAACAAGAAAACACATTTTTGTCAATTCTAAACTATGTTAACATACTCGAAACATAGCCGCAATTGCGCGTGCACACACAAACACAAATGATCCATATGATATGATGAACCACAAATCGTTATATAATTTCATAACATCATATTTTTTTCTGTTAACAAAAAAAAACATTTTGTTAAGGCTATCGGACAGAGAAACGTTCACTACACACATGAAAAAGTTTCTGCGATGTAAGAAAATTTTTCATCTCTTTACTATTCAACATATTCCGAATGGATAAAACATAATGACGGATAAGCTGACACGAGGTGTTAAGAATCAGCCTTCTGCTATAGTTTATGTTGACTCAATTCTCTCAAAGTGGCTCTTGGATCAGAAATCACATTAATTTAGTTTTAGCTTTTTGTTGTAAAAAAAAGAAAAAAAAAACATTTTAATCTTTTCACACAATATCACAACATAGCATAGCATTTTTTATTATTTTTATTGACGTCGGCAACATAGGTTAGCGCCACCATACAAGATTTTAGGTTTGGGTAATAATAACCACTAAATGATATGGAGGTCGGCTCACTGCACATTTAATCTCAAATCGATGTTGTACGATTTTGATGGGTTACACTTACATTCCACTGGCAATATATTGATGTTTGGGGTACCATTTAGGATTATTTTTGAAATGAATTTAACTACTGACAAAAATAAGAAATGTGGTGTATATATTGAAAAAGAGGAGGCGATTGGGGGAGCTCGATGCGGTTAGGTAGATAGATCATAGACATCGACCCTTTCGTGACCTTTTGAGCCACTTTCACTGCGTTCACATTTATTGATTTTCTGTTTAATTTTTGTATATGAGAAACAATCATATTAATGTGTACAATGTAATAGTCCATCCATTTCAGAAAAATGCCGTTTTGACATTTTCAAAAAGATTAAAAAAATTGATTTGAATTCATTTATGTTTTTATTAATTACACATATCTAACCAGTAGTATTTTGAGATAAATAAAATTATTTATAAAATTAATATATTTTAAAATTAATATTAAGTTTAAAATAAGTATAAATTGCATTGAAATTTTAAAATTACATTATTTGTCTAACAAGAACAAAATGTCATTTTTTTATAAAACCGAAAGAAAATATATTTTCAAACCATATGTACTGTACTATATAAGAATGCAACTCTAGGTAAGAAAAAACAAAGATGTATGTAATTATCTTGTAATTTAAGGAAATCATAATTGAGAAAAAAACAATATACTTTTGGAAAAAGTAATTTACGTTTACATGATATTGTCGATAATTGAACCCAAATAGTAAGAGATCAAGGATTTAAGTTTTAGCATTTTATTCAAACAAAACTATGATATATTCATGTTCTGAAACCTTAATTCGAAATGAAACTAATCCATTTTTGTGAATTGAGTCGTATTTCTCTTGTACACATATCGATATATACGTGTGTTTAAATTGACTTACCGTCAAACATAATTATCCTGAAGATTATGAGTTCATTTAGAAAATATCATAATTTTAACCCCCATGTTGTTTGGCTGAAAGAAGCACTTTTGATTTCATAAAACGTATATAACCCGTGTAACGAGACAATTATCTTTCCACTTCGTTTATTATATCCCAATTGGTGCTCATACCACAGGATAATATAATGCACCACTTGACACCAAACACATAGAGGGCTATCTATTTTTCTCATATGATATTTGCCATATTGGTAGAATTGGACACTTTTACTGTTTATAGTCAAATTCAGTTTATTTTTGTTTTAAAACGTGCCATTAGAAAGTTGGACGTATGTTGTATTGAGTTTGTAAGTTGGTAAACTCCGTGAGTATATTCATTAGTAATGAGAGGAATATATAGGATACAATAGAAGGGTCTAGAGAGTATCTAAGTGTATCACAAAGATATTTACATATCTATCGTATCTAATCATATATTCTAACACTCCCCCGCAGTCGAAGCGTCAGTTGGAGTAACGGTGAGACTGGTTCTGAACTCGATGAACAGAGGTGAGTGGAGGCCTTTTGTGAAAATGTCAGCAAACTGTTGTGAGGATGGTACGTGTAGAACCCGGACATGACCAAGGGCAACTTTTTCCCTGACAAAATGAATGTCAATTTCAACATGTTTGGTTCTTTGGTGTTTCACCGGGTGAGAGGAGAGGTATATGGCGCTGACATTATCACAGTAAACGACGGTTGCACGAGTGACGTGCGGAATGATGTCAAGCGCAGAAGCTGAATATCGTGGTGTAGCCAATGCAGTTGCAGAAACGACTTGGTTGCGCAACCATTTTTTGACTCAAACTCTACTGTTTCTTCTCCGTTTGAGATCGTTCACTCTGACATTTGGACATCTCCAGTTTCCAGTATTAGTGGGATGAAATACTATCTTATTTTTCTTGATCATTATACTCATTTTCTTTGGGTCTATCCCCTTCATCGGAAAAGTGATACTTTTGGCAAATACCTTCATTTTTCTAGCTATGTGCAGACTCGGATCACTCAACTCCGATGTGATAGCTCTGATACCATGTAAGTTGGTAAACTCCGTGAGTATATTCATTAGTAATGAGAGGAATATATAGGATACAATAGAAGGGTCTAGAGAGTATCTAAGTGTATCACAAAGATATTTACATATCTATCGTATCTAATCATATATTCTAACAGAGTTAACGTCAAAATTTTGAATTAACTCGGAGCTAAGCTCAAACCGAAACTAAGTTTGCAAGAATATAAATTAGATGTTATATTATACATTAATTATATCAAATAAAAAATGAAGATAAAATTTAATAACTTAAATTTTAATAATATACTAAGTGATTTTCCCGTGCTCATGCACGAATATAAATAATTCTAAATTAAATATATTATAATAATTTATTGCTACTTACTTTTAATATTAAATTAATTTATAATTTATATGCATTATTTATATTAATAATATTATATTACTTTAATTTTTATATATGTTATATATAATTGTTTTGTTGATTTCTAGTCGATTTAGTTATAATTTGGGTAAATTAGATTGCATATATGAATTCAACTGTAATATTTTTTATTTATATATAAAATTTTTGATTAATTTCTTATTTGTATTTAGGTGGTTGTTATCTTAGATATGTAAATATATTTTATGAAGATTACGTATAATTTAAGATATATTGTGCTTAGAATAAAAAAAGAACAAAGTATCTGATTCCAAATTACATAAATTAATATAACGAAACGATAATATTCTGAAGTTTCATGCATATATATAAATTTTACAAAAGAACTAAATTGTAACAGTTGGTTTATATTTTATTTTCATTTTAATATGTTTTGAGCTGTCCTATGATTTATATTTATAAAATAAATTACTTTTCTTATAAAATTATATGATCTTATCGTAGTTAAATCTATGATTTTAGATATAAGTTGGATTAGTTGAATCATTCATGTTGTGAGTATATTGAGTTAGATACATTCTTTCAAATTCAAAAAGAAGTATAATTAGTTTCTTATTATAATTAAGTCAAATGTGCATTTATTTTCATAATATTTATCAAATTATATGTTGATGTTTTTTAAAAAAATATTAGAAAATAAAGGATGATCAATATGAAGTTATATGCTTAAGTAGCTGATACATTTTTGAAAGCTCATGTACACATATCAATATTTAGAACAATTAAAATATTTTAAAAATTCTAAATAACTTTATGCCTTTGATTTATTGAATAGAAAATAAAATTTATTTTAAATAATCTTAAAAATGATATTTCAGATTTGCTTTAGTATTTTGATTATGGTTCTATTAAGCTCCACAAATATAAAAACATAAAATTTAAAAGCATATTTAATATTACGAAAAATAACTTTAATAATGATATAATATAATATATCTACCTCATTAAACTATTTTGTAACTATTTGATCAAACGATGTTTATTTTAGAATTTATTTTTAGTTTTTTTAATATCTCTTAAAAATAAACTGTGATTGTATTTAAAACTAATAGTATATAAGTAAAATATAATTTATCCATATTTTTTGCTGTAATCGAAACATATTATAGTCAATTAAATTTATGAAACTCTTAAAAATAAGCAATAAAAAAATTGTGATTGTATTTAAAAGTAATATTATATAAGTAAAATATAATTTATCGATATTTTTTTGTTGTAATTGAAAGATATTATAGTCAACTAAATTTATGAAAAATAAATAAAATATTTCAATATTACTAATTATAAAATATTTTTAGACACTTAAACATATATCAGTTTATGTTACTTCATTATTTTATGTAATCATCTAAGAAAATATATAGGTATATAAAAATATTTTTATTACTTTGAATTTTTTTGTATTGTTTAAATTATGTTTTAAAAGAAATAATATTTATGTTTCTAATATCAAGATTATATGTGTAATTTTTTTTAATGAAATCACGTTAGATAAAAATTTATAATTTTCATCTAAGAAAATATAGATATAAATAAAGTATTTTATTAGTTCAAAATTATATTTTATGTTATTTAAAAACATTTTTTAAATGTAATATTACTATTTTGTGAACTTTCCCTTATTTATAAAATCATATTATATATACATATATTTTCGTTTTGAAATTCTTCTTTTTTTTAACTTTATAAAAAAATTTCTTTTTTATTATATGTGTATATTTTCGGAATTTTTTTTAAAAGGAAACTAAATAAAATATTAAATAATAGTATTTTAAATGTAAGTTAATTCATTAAGGGTATCAGTGTAATCAACCATCGTGAGAGTTAACGTGAGAGCGACACATAGGAAACTGACTTTTCAAATAATATTATAGAGATAAGAAAGAAAAAGTAATATTTCGGGATTTAAAAAAAAAACAGTTCAATTTCCTTTTTGTGGTTATTTAAGAATCCATCATTTAATGGAATATCCAAAATTCATAAAGTTCAATTTAGACAAACACTTTTCAAGAAGTAAACAAAGATTTTTGTATGCTATTTTTTTTGACATAAAAAACCATCATTTTTCGTATACTAATTAACCTTTTCAAACCACCATTTTATACAATAGTAAATAAAATAACAACGGCGTTGGGACTGAAACAATTGTCACATACATATTTCAGTAAATGCATAGTTAGTATTCACCACAGACAGTCAAAATGTTAGTGACAAATTAAGATCATAGGTTAAACTTTGTTAGTAGTTGATATGCAATGGTGCAGTCACAATAAAATTTGTTTGGAACCCCCAATTCTTTTTTTTTTTGAGAAAGGGCCTTGGAACGCCCAAAGTTTTCGGTTAAATTTTACCGCCCTGAATGCACATGGTACATAATACATCTATAGTTTTGGTTAAAGGTTAAGCACTAGCTAGATGCATCACGAGAAAAAATGATAATACTATTAAAATATTGTAAAAAATAATAAAACTTCTGCATGAAAATCAGGGCAGATCTGAGAAAATTTAGCTACATAACATCACATTTCGCAATGGCAAGGGTCATATTAACGCATATGGCCTCCCCTGGATATACCCTTTTCTGCCTGTTTTTGTGTTCTTTAATTGCAGTTTAGAATCTTGTTATTGTGAAGACTGAAGACTGTGAAGTGGAAATATGCCACACTAATTATTATCATTTATTTAAAATTAAAATAATCAACTAAAGCACTATTAAGTTGAAGTGTTTAACTTTAAGTAAAAGAATTGGAATTAACTCCTGATGGTTTTTAGAAGCATATCATAAAGCACTGGTCCAAAGGATTACATTTTTTTGGCTTATTTGCTTAACCATAAAGATGCAGTTCTTATAATAATCATACAGTTTTGGAACATAGTTGTTGGTAATCGAATTTTTATATTTTTCTCTTAATAATGGATAACTGTGAGATTCTTGTCAGCAATTAAAATAAACATTTAGCCTCATTATTTGTATAGTAACTATATCTTAAGCTATAGTAAATCAAACAAATTGCAAAATTATCCATTAGGCAATGATTAGTAGGGATGGGCATTTTGGTTTAATTATGGATCCAGTTCGGTTTATTTGAGTCTAATTTTTTTTTAACCAAAGACAATCCAAATTAGTTCGGTTTGGTTTAGTTTTAGTTCGGTTTGATTTGGTTTTGTTTGTATTTAATTTGTTCAGTTCAATCGAGTTGATGTTCTAGTTTTGTTCTAGTTCAAACCTATTATATTTATAGGTAATTTTTTGGTTTTGATGTTAATGTATGAAATTCATATTTATTTATTTTATTTTAGTTGTGTTTCTTTTATTCATTTAGAAGTAAAATATATAAATATATTAAAATTTTATATTATTAGGATACTCATTTTATCTAATTAAATATACTTCATTTTTTTCGATTCGGTTTAAACCAAACCAAACCAAACTATTTGATTTAGATAAAATTTTGAGGCAAATGGTTTAGATATATATTTTGGTTTGGTTTGGTTTGGATCAGATGAGTCAGTTTGGTTTGGTTCGATTCAGGAATTTGTCTAGCCCTTTCCCTACTGATTAGTAATCACGATAATGATTTGGTTTGGGGAAAGATTATCTAACTAAGGCCCAATCTATATATAATAGCAAACCTATTTTCTGTTATCTATGATGTAATCAGTTTTTATAGGAAAAAAAAACTTTAAATCCAACAGTCAGATTTGTTTCTAACTTTTCATCTAAGGGACAAAAAATTCCCTTGCTTTTAGTCGCTTACATCATCAAAAACTGTAGCACAGTAGTTACTTTTCCCAAATGGTTTCATTCTCAAACAATACAACCTTTTTTTTTTGGTCAAAACAATACAACCTTTAAATCACACCTCTTTAAATTACACCTCTCTGATCAATATATGTTCAAACAACACAACCCTTAAATCACACCTCCTTAAATTACACCTCTCTGATCAATATATATGTATATATATGTTCCATTTTTTACTTATGATGTACGGTAGTAACTCAGCAGCCATCTCCTGTACGGGGCATCTCAAAAGCGTCCCGAGAAGACGTTTTGTAACGGTGAGAGGACGGCAAAGAATTTTTGGGCACGTTTCAGGATGAGCGAATTTACAAATTGACACTAGAGGACCTAGAATTTTTATGCTTCTCTATACCAAGCAAGCAATATAATGTTAATCAATCGAAAATTCGATTGGGGAATCTATATTTCAATATGCCGGCGAGAGAAATGGAGATTACAGAGTTATGGGGACCGTTCGAACTGTTTTGATTAGGGTCAACTGGACGGCCCCAGAGTATAGATTTACGTTCATGTCCAAAACTTTATTAGATTTGCTCTTTACTTTTTCCTTACGTAATTTATCCCAAGAGTATGTGCAAAATATTAATTGTAATTGTGATACAGCTAATATATAATTCATGTACGTACACATTGAACTTGAATTTATAATATTTAAAATTTAAAATTTAACTTTTGATTTTTATATGTAGTATATGTAATCTAATGGATAAGATGATGGCAAGAGAAGGAGATGTCTATTGAATATTTACACGCTGCATACTGATTAGGCTTGTGACTGCATACTGCATATCCAGCATCACGCTGGGACAGTGCTGATCATCCTTGCTGGTGAGTTTTAACTTCTGCCCCTTTTTATTATCCATCTGGTATTCACTATTTTTGCCACCTGACACAAGACCATTCAAGAACAACGGTGTTCCTTTGACACGTGTTAACCAGTCATATGTTATTGGCACACCCATTTTGGAACCCTCTGGTGTTAGCCAAGAAAAATTAAATGATGTGTTATGGAAAGGTGGCTCGAGTAGAAAAACAGGAAGGATTAAGGTTGGGCAAAATATCCGAACTCAAAAACCTTTCCGAACTCGATCCAAAAAGTTGTATCGAACCCAGACCAAAACTATTAAAATATATCCTAGCAGATCCAAAATTTTGATATCTGAAGAACTGAACCCAAACCCGACCGAATCGAAATATTAGGTACCCGAAAATATTCAAGTCACAATTTATAAACTTAAATATAATAATTATTTTTAGATTTAATATCTAAAAATACTCAACTACCTGGAATTAAAACTAAGGTATCCTAACAGCTCCAAAATTTTAATATACGAAGAACTGAACCCGAGCCCGACTGAATCAAAATATTAGGAACCCGAAAATATTTGAATCACAAAAATACTCAAAACGTCTGGAATATTTTAAATACCTACTCCAAATATATAAACCAAATCAGTTTCATGTTAATTTTATATATTTAGCATACATTATTCAAGTATATATGATGTATATTATTTTTATTTTTAATTCTAAGATATATTAGGGTTTTTTAAATTTATTTACATAGTTTTAATGGATATTCTAACCCGAACATAATTCGAAAAGATCCGAACTAAATCCGAATCAAAATCTATAAATATACGTATAAGGTTTAAATATTGACCCAAAAATCTGAGAACCCGAGTAGACCGGAACCGATCTGAACGGTACCTGAATGCCTATCCCTTAGAACAGACAAATAACCTTCTTCGAGACAGAGAAATAGGTAATAGTATTTATTGGGAAATATATAAATTATTTTGATGAAAGGTATAATACTACCCATTCCTTCACATGATGTGTATCCACAAAGGAAGCAAGTCGACCAAAAAGTTGTGGACGGATCTTTGATAAAAGCCATTTAGGAAATTCAAGAGTTTTAAGTCTTTGTACAATTGTTTTGTTCTTGATCATTTACTATATACATAAATTTTTGGCTTATACATTCTATATTTTATGTTTTCACATTTGGTATAAGCAGTTAATTTTATTTAATTTGAACGTTGGATCAATATTTTTCAATAAATAAGACTATTGTTATGCTGAAAACCCAGCTAGCCGTGAAGCTATTTCCTAAAGTCTTTTGTCGTAATGGGTTTGATACTGATCAGCACACACATCAAATTTGTCATTTCAGGTTAATCAGTTAATCATGTTAAAATGGAAGATAGTGAGAGACAGACCGCCAGAGAGTGAGAACTTAATACTTCAGCGCCTGTCATTGCGACTACGAGTCAGACAGTGAGAGAGATTTCAAGATTTTGACTTTAGATTTTAGGGTTTACGTTTTATAATTCATAAATTGTAACAAGGTATAACGATATCTTTACAATTTTGATTGAACTATCTCAATTTTGATGGTTCTATTTAGTTCAGTTGACTGGTTTTAAAATTATATGATTTAGATTTTTTTTCTTATTCTGCACATCGAAAATTATATTTGTATATATATTAAATTGGTGTATTCAACTGAACAATTTTGTTCAAAATGTATTTTGATCGCTTAATACTGTAAAATGTATATCTATTCTTCCTATAAATCCAATAGACAGTTTGTAGCAATTTGTTACCTACATTTTAAATTCACCCTTTTAAATTACCAAATTTTGTTATTTTTAATTTACATATTCACTATTTAAATGAAACAAAGATGAATTTTATTAAAATATAAATAAATATAATTATTGAGTATATACATTCAATTAATATTAATTAGTATAGTTTTAGTAAAAAGTTAACTCTCCGCGCGAATGCGCGGATTTGTTTCCTAGTATAATATAATGCAAAACGATTTGTTTCTATAATCCCATTAAACCTATGTTAGTGGTCACCACTTAAGTTTCATTAATAAATCAGTCAGCATTTTAGATCGTTGACCGTGGAGTGGTTAGACTATTATGAAAAGCCGAACGAGATGCTGACGCGTGTCATTCTGATTAAGAAAGAGATATGTCTGTTGCCTGATTTGTGCTTCCCCCTAATAAACAGCAAAACCCCGTTTCAAGTTGAAGAAGCCAACTTCTGAAACAATGCAAATAGGAGATGATAATCCCAGGATCATGTTCGGTGTGATCATCACCGTTTACGTTGATCGTCAAACGACGACCGTCCGATCGTTTCGAGCGAGACCGAGGAATGAAGGGATGTGGAAGCGTGGGATCGGAAGGACGAAGGGATATGATCGGAGAGCGAATCTTTTAGCTTATATTCGTCAGCTGAGGTCTGAAAGTCAAGGCGGAGATTCAAAACGCGACGGCGTAGAGTGTGAAAACGTACCCGACCGGCCGAACGCGAAGGTAACGTTGAACTGATTTTCATTTCTTTGTTACTCAATTGACATAATGGGCCTTTGCTATAAGGGGGAGATATGGGCCATGGGTTATGAAAGTAAGCTTCTGTTTACTGACTTGTGTTTATACTTTACGCAAAGATTAAAGAGGAAGTAAGCGGTTGCGTCTGGAATGTATAATCTGATTTATGTAACACTTAATCCTCTTGTGGTTCTTACAACTAAAACCTTATTTCTTACTACTTTTTTCAGTAAATAAGTAAACTGTAATTTTAAGCTAAATTCGGATGTTAAGTAATTTTACCTCCTTGTGATTATTAAAATGGCAGAAGAAGAAACGAAGGTGGATAAGAAAAATGATGAGTAAGTTCCGGTTACCGTTTCTCCGGCCATTTAGACGGAAAAACAGGACGTTCAGATACCGCCACTTTGTTCCAGATGAAGAAGAGAGAGAAGCAAAGAGCAGAGCTTACAGTTCAGATCTTTGGGTACTACTTCTACTTCGTCTTTCAAATTATATTTTATAGTATATGCAACTCGTTTTATTTGAAATTATGCTTAATTAGTTTGTTTTCTGAATGAAGAAAAAGCTTAAACATGTGGTCGGAGGGTTATCACGCGGCTGCATACGAAGTAGAAAAGACTCATGAAGACAATTTCAAGAAACAGACTGCTGTCCGAAGTTAGCAGTGAGGAATGATTACATCTTTTTTTCTTTCCACATAACCTTTTTACTGTTCTTCCAGAACTTGAGGACAAATCAATACATAAAAACATGAAATCAAAAGAAACTGGAAAAAGGCATAAGAGCCTTATTAAGAGTACAACAATGCATAAACAAGAATACAATTACAGAAAATACATATTTACATGAAACTAAATTTTAAAAAGGGACGACTGAAAGTTTATTCAATTCCCTGTGAGGCTAATCATGTTAGCCTTTTTATACTGCTCCTGCAATTTTGAAGTCATGCTAGAGAGAATTTGGTTTGGTTAAGTTAAAAGTTACCGACCTCTATTGCCACCTCTCTGGTTCCTATGGACGAGAAAACCTGAACGGCTTGGAGGAGCAGGGGACCGTGAAGATGATGCAAAGTCGCTCGACTCCATATCAATAAACCGAATATGACGGTTTTGTCCTTGCCATGAATCAAGATCCAATACGCCGTTGTTGCTCAAAGAATCATCTGAGCTGTAATCTTCTTCATCTTCTCCATCATAAACACCTCCCCTACGCGGCTCTATGACATAATCTCCCAACACAACAGCACCTGGGGTCGACGACATTATCGTGCTGATCACGTCTCTCCTGTCTCTTTCCCTCTCAAGCCTCTTCCATTGGGTCTCAAGAGCTGGATCAATAGCTCTAGGGCAAGCATGTGGGTGTTTTTCCGTCATGTGTTTCTTGAGCTTCTTGAAGTTTCCCTTAAAGGAACAGTTTTCCTGCATACAAGTCCTTCTCTTGGAGTTGAAATGCGCCCGTGCTTCTTCCACAACGGTCCAGCCTTTCACTTGACCTCTGCACAGCGGACACAAAAGAGGTAGCTGTTCACTGCCGTGTGATTTCCTGTATTGGTCAAGGCAGTTGGCGAAACGGGTGCTTGTTGCGCACATGTAAGGACGGCATCCTTTGTGATAGGACGAACAGAGGAGAAGAACAGCGTTGTGTGGAGACTCCAGACATACTGAGCATTTTGTGCCAGACCATTGTTTCTTGCAACAAGACGGTGGTAATGGGTATGGTGCAGTAATGTGAGCCCTAGGATTCACTTTCTTGATTTTCCCCATTCAAAACCTATTCAAACACAAGAGACCATGGTACACAACTCTACTTAGTGTAAGCTTTCAAGTTGTGAAAACTAATGAAACAGTAACATCCATGTGAAATCAACGAACTATCACTAATAACGCTCTAAGTGACGAGTTGACCATGGAATTGAAAAAATGTTCAATGCTCACTAACAGCTATAGACCACGGATCTGGATCCGGATCCGAAAATCCGACTCAGGAAGTCATGCATAAGCAGATAAGCTACAAGATGTCTACACTACTTGTACGCAATCGAGCGAGTGTTAATCTACACTACAAGATGTCTACACTACTAGATCCAAAGATATTGAGCAATTCGAATGCTAAACGAATATTTTCGATCCACGTGTCAAGATCGAGACGAATCATACAGTTCAATATTCGTCAAGGCACAAACAATGATTCGAGATCTTTCGCTAAAACGGAATCCTAATCGAGAATCTAAAGATAGATCGTAGACCTGGCTTTACCGAATCTTATCTGAAGCGAAATTCAATGATGTAATAGGTTTATTGGATGGGGGGAAGGCGCGAGGTAAACGTACCGGGGGAGATCACGGTGGTTTCCGGAGGATGAGAGAGCGGAACTCCGGAGCTTCACGGATGTTCGAAAAGGGAAATGCGATTGCTTCTACTCATTGGCGTACGCAAACAAACAAAGCCAGAGACTCTTTTTGTTTTTAAACTTGCGGTTATATTCCTGAACGCTGTCGTTTTCAATGCAACTGTTTTGATATGTGGGCCTTACGCCACTTCTGTTCCTTTTTAGAGGCCAACATTTGAACCCACATAACCTCAACAATTCAATATTCAAAATTTTGAAGTAATCATTATTATTTATGATTTAAAAAAAAATCAAAATCCATTATTATTCATGAATTTTAAAAACTTTTCAAATTCCATTCTTATTCATGAATTTAAAAACTATTTTCAGAATCCAGTGTTATTGGAATTATTAAAAAAAAACTAGTGGCATTCCGGCGCTACGCGCCGGGTTCAGCGCCGGGTTCGTATGTTTTAGTTTCTAATGAATTTAAATTTTTTTTTGATTCATATGATAATTGATTAGTGATAGTAGTGTATTAGTTTGTTTTGAAATATGTTAAAGAGGATGTGTTTGTTTTGTGATTATGTTGTATGACTTTGATATTTGTGTTATTCACATGGAAAATTTTCATGTTTACCATTTTTTTGATATAATTATTCATGTTTACCACTACTAAAGATACATCTTGAAAAATATGTTCTTTATTAAGAGTCAAAAGACTCTTGTACATTTATTTTCTCTATATATAATAAATAAATAAATAAATTTATGTTTCAAATTATACTTTTGAAATTCGAACTTATTTTTTTGAATTTTTGAAAACTGAAATGATTTTTGAAACTATTTTCTAAAAGTTTTTTATATTATTTAAGTATTTATTTATATATTTATTAGAATCCTAAAATTCACACTCCAAAAACTCTATCCCATCCGTCAACTATAAACTCCAAGTCTAGATTAGTTAACTCTATGGTTATAAATGTCTTTTTTTCCTTTTAAAAATGAAGGTAAAAATAATTAGTGTAAATATGAAAAGTGGCATTATGAATGTGGTGTATTTGACAATTTTCCTATTCACATTGTATTTCGTTTTGCTGATATTGTGTTTTTTAAATTTCATTTTTAGTTTTGATGTGTTACAATTATTTCTATATTTATTTGGTTTGTTTTAAACTTTCTGCAACAATTTGTTCTCAAATTATCTCATTTTAACTACTGTAATTCATTAATATTGCATTGTTTATTCTTGAAATTTATACATTTTAGGTTATATTATGGTATTGGCCTTTATTATGTATTTTTATCTAATTTTAAATTTTATTTGTTATTTTGCTAATTTATAATAAAAATAGGTAGGGGTGGAAATACTCTAAATGTATAAAATTATTTATAGTTAATACCAATATTTTATAAATAAAAATATACATTAAATTTGAAATTAATTTTCTTTTAATTATTATGAGGGTCGATATATTGATATTAATTCTCTATTTATCTTTATATATATGATTTTGTATGTCTTGACATAATCTTTGTCCTAACTTTCATCAATTCTGGTATCTTAAGCTTCACATGAAAATGTAGTAATTTTCTGAAAACCATTTTTCTACCTGGCATTTAGTCACTATAATCGCTGATTTGTCGTCATGATTTTTATTTAAGAAATGGGAGTCTGAGTGTTCAAAGAAACCGTATAATACCAATAAGTAATGAGACGATTAGCTTGATATTTATTCGGGTGACTAAGGCCGGTTGATGAACTGAGAGAAATCTCATGTGTATGGGATCCTGAGATAAGGTCTCATTAGTGCTCCTGAGATTATAACTCCTTCCAATTCAATAATAATACACTACTTGTGCTCTATCAATAGCTTGGTGTGTTTTGATCTGTTCCAAATGTTAATTATGGAAGAACATGAATGGCTCTGAAATCTGTAGGCAACTCTGAGACATGATTACACAAAAAGAGCAAAGAGCACTCCGCAGGTATTGATACAGAAACCATAATATATTAACACTTGACAGTGTCAAATACACGTTGATATGTCTGTGGGATACTACCAGAGTTTCTTTCACCAACCTGCTTTAAGAGAAGGAAACAAAATAAGAAGAAGAAAAAAAAAGCATTGCTCTAACATGAAACCTAGTGAGTAAGAATAATAACAGTTTCTCCAATTCAAAATGAGCTCTCAGATCCAACCATTGCTCCCTTGCTCTACCACAGTATAGCTTCTCCACAATTTTAATCCTACAACTTCTTAACTGTACAACAACAACAACAATGCACAATTCAAGTTTTCAGTAACTCGATTGAGTAGATGCTCATAGATATGGTTCCAAATCAACAATCTGAAACCTCAAAAGCTTAAAGTTTCAATCTTTATAAGTACATTAATAAATGTAAGTTTTACCATATACTCACAATTGCTTAGTAGAAACAGAGACCAATCCAGTTTAAGTTTTTTTTTACCTGAAGCAGCAGTTCTACGTTTGGCAAGCTTGGATCTTTCAAGCTCCATCTGCATATCCATCAACATGTTCATTCGTTGCAACTCAATCTCCTTAGCAGCTTCCATCCTCTGTTTCTCCAACTCAACCATCATCCTCTGCTTCGCACCTTCGATCCTCTCGTACACCTCTCCCAACTTCAGAATCACTCTCGCAAGCTCCCTACACGACGACCCTTCACCTCCAGTCGGATATACCTCATCCACTCCACTCTTCTTCCTCACCACAAACCCCCAATCACAGACGTCATCGTCCTCATCCTCATCATCATCGTCCAAAGAGCTCCCACTCGATTTAGATCCGGCCGCATTCTTCAATGCTGGTTTCAAAATTTAAACACAAATCTGAATCTCATCAACCAAAAAAATGTCGACAACCAAAGGTATGATTAATTGCAATAAATAACATCATACGGAATCAATAGAAGTCGATCCAATAGTATGGGGCCGGGACGAAGAGTGAACGAATCAGCCATAAATAGAGTTGATGCTTGACAGAGAGTGATCTTCGAGATTTCGCAGTGGTGTGGCTGTTCAACGCAGGCAACGAACCCATTTATAAGCGGAGCTACGGTGGAGGATGCTAATTCCACTTTAATGCGAGAGAGTAGAAGTAGTGATGGAGAACTCGTAAATGCTTAGATTAATGGATAAATTGGTATTTACAATAAAGAAGACATTTAAAGAGCATAAATGATTGATAGGAGCTTGCAGTAACGGGGTTGAAGACGAAGTGGAAGAGACGGGAAGATGAACTCTGGATGCTTCAGACAAAGTTAGAGCTAGGCAAGATTGGACTTGATATGAGCCGTACGTAAATGTAGGGACAGCCCAAAAGGAAGTCCAGTTTCGAGCTTTATTCTTCGGAAGCAGTAGTGACATGGCAAAAATGTTATCTTTCATTGGCTGATTATTTTTGGTGACGTGGCAGCCTCACCATTGAGTATATAGGGCTTTTAGTATAGTATAGATTGTTAAAAAATATTTTACTCTATGTAATTTAGAAGTTAGTAATTTTATGATGTTTTGATGAAATTTTTTAGTTAAAATAATAAAAATCACATTTACATGGTTTAAAACCATGGAAAATTCTCTAATTCACTTTAAATCATTTTTTTTTTTTGTCATTAGAAATAATGGAAATGTATCCTTGTCAAAAGACAAAGGGGATGAAACAACCAAAGCAATGAAAACAAAACCATAACAAGCTCCAATAGGAGATTCAAAGAAAATAAGAGATGATAATCGGGTCGGGAGCAAAACGTTGTCACTGTAGAGTGAATAATTCATGTTGATGCTTCCTGACAAATCTGAGATGAGAGCCAAGCCGGGCCATTCCTAGCGACATACGACTGCAACCTTTGATCTCTTGTAACGCTAACTGCAATAAGATTAGCTATCAGATTGCAAGAGCTGGAGACAAAATTTATCTTCGCATCCCTGATAGAGAAAATGGTAGCCAGAACATAGGAGCAGGACTGGTTCGTTCGAGAACAAAGAAGTGAGCTGTCCATCGCTTTTTTGACTTCCAGCGCTGAAAACTCCATAACCACCTTTTTAAATTTGAGATCACACATAGCCTCTGCAGCCCATTGTAGGGCCATCACGTTAGCTTGATAAAGTGAACCCACCATAGAAAACGATCTTCTGCTATGACACAAAACTAAACCTTTATCGTCCCTTACAATCCAAGCGCCTCCGCCAGTGTTTGAATTAACATCCCAAGACGAGCCCACGTTGCATTTTACAAAGGAAGCAGGTGGTTTTTGCCATTGTACCTGGGCCGGCTCAGCATTCATCACTAGAGGCTCTGTATGAGGAAGCGCATCATGAAGGTTCAGCCAAATCGCAGCATCTTCCATTGCTCTTCGCAAGATGACAGAAGGGTCTGGAACAGAGCGCTCATAACAGAAAGCATTCCTCGCTTTCCATAGATGCCACAATATCCAGGGGAAGGCTTGACGCAAACAAGGGCCTAATGCTGAAGTTTTACTGCATCTTAGGAGGTAAAGCAAGTTAAGAAACACCGAAGACTGAGACCAGCCAGCAGGAGGAGGAGGTACATTGGAACGCTCCCACACCTCTTTTGCTGTTTTACAGTGAAACAGAACATGGCAAATAGTTTCTGAGCTCTGTTCACACACCGAGCAGGTAGGATCAAGGTGAATTCCCCTCGTAACTAGTCTGGATTTAACAGCAAGAGCACCTGAGTTAACCCGCCATAAGAATACACCCATTTTAAACTCATTATAAATTAAATCACTCCATATCAGTTTTCAAATTATTGATTGAATACACCCCTGCATATGTTAGTGTAATAGTGTGTCTTTTTATTTTGGTTTTGATGAATTATGTAATGAAGCAACATAGAAAATATGCGTTGGTAAATATATATATATTTTAAAATATGATAATATTGGTATGTATTTTCATTTATAGTTACTAAGTTTTGAATGTTTTGATTAATTTGCATTATTTTCAGTAATCTTACCCTGACCATTTTATTTTCATAAATCACCAAAAGAAAATGTAGTTACAAGAAGCAAATGCACAAATAAATGTTCTAAACCAAAGTGCTTAAACAAATACTACTAAGTAGTAACTATCAATACTGTTAAATTATTATCAACATGCTAGTTTTTAAAAATCAAGCGGGACAAAAGAGAGTGTAGACTGGAGTCATATCAGGTGAAAACATCCCGAAGCTCTCCTCCACCGGACCTTGCTTCTGATTCTCTCTAAACATCTCAAACAAAAACACATCCACCGCAGTCTCCGGTCGACGAGGCGTCCGCATCCGCGTAGCTCCTCCACATGTCAAGAGCCCCAAGTTATACGCCCTCGCGTTATCAACACTCGTGTACGGTGGATTCCCTTCCGTAGGCCACCCAGATTCCGCCACCGTCACCACCACATTCCTTGCATTGATCTTCTCCAAAGCCGCGTTGAATCCATCAACCATCGCCACAAACATGTTGCTGTACTTCAAATCCCCGTCGATCACTACAGGAGTGTTTGATTTGAAAACCGCGTAATCGAGAGAGATATCCTTCGGATCTGACGCGTACGCGAAGTACGGGTATATATTCGCCATGAGAGGCGAGTTCGTCTGGGAGAGTATCGATGAGATCTCCGTCATGATCTCGGTCAGATCCGGGAGGAAACTCGCAGCGGAAGGAGGATACGAGTTCTCCAAAGCGCTCATCGCTACAACCGTCGTGACAGCGATTCCTGAGACGCCGGAGTTCGTCAACGCGGTGTTGACGTTTCTGATCGCGGCGGCGACGAACGGAGCGATGTCTCCTGGGAAGACTTCGTTCCCGATCGTGACCCATTTGATTGCGACGTCGTTTTTGTAAGGGAGGATCCATGTGGCGACGAAGTTAGTTGCGGCGGCGGGGTCTTGGGCTAGGGATTGGATCGCTTCGTTTCGTGGACCGAACGCGACGGAGAGACCTGAGCCGCGAAGAGCTTCGAGCATATCGGCGAAGGGCTCGTACATACGGATTGCGTCGATGTTGTTGCGCTTGTATAAAGCTATTGTATCTGCCGGGGATGGGAGGTTGTTGCCGTTGCGGCCGTAACAAACTCCGGTGATGTCCCCTGCAACGCCTACAAAAAGGCGGGAGTAAAATTAAGTTTCGGTTTATTAAGATGAACCAAACCGGTTTTGAATTGAACGGAAATAAAGACACCAAAGAAAATAGGCGGATGACTAAACCGGATCATATAACCAAAGAAAACCAAATTAAATAATAAACATAAAGAAAAATTTAATTATCTGAAGCCAACGTTTTTCTTTGTTAAAGTATGTAGTATGATTGGGAAATCTAGTTTGGTACGATTTATATATACTCATTACCAGCTGGGCAAATGATTTGGATGAACAAGAAGAGCATCGAGATAACAGCAACTAAACCGGTCGGTTTGGAATCCATTGATGTTTTTTTTTTTCTGGTGTGTGTAGGAGATTAGGAAGAATGTATATGATGATCCTTTTAATATTTGTGTGTGAAGATGTTCATGTTAGTTGAATGCGGGATGTATTTAAAGGTAACATTTTAGGAAGCATGCATTAGTACTTAAATGACATTTGATAGTAGATATTTCTAGTATAATCAAGGTTTTGGAGCATGAATTTGAGGCTTGCAGCATTGAAATAAATGAACAGTGACAACTAGTACAATGCACAAGAACATTTTAAGACGTGATCAAATAACCTTTTAATCTTATTATGGTTGTACAAGAACATCTTATATAATCAAGTAGAGTATTCTCCCTCCTCCTTCCTCCACGACCTCAAGGAGAGATGGGCAAATTGAGCCACGTGTCGGCACTAAACCAAACCTCTCTTCCGTCACCTTTTCGGACTGGGCCGTACTTTTTCAAGGGCGAAGTCCAATATTTATGAAGCCCACCAGGACTACTCTCCTCCTGCGTTTCCCCTACTCTGTTCAAATTCACCGAAATCCTCAGCCTACAGTTCCAGGTTTCTGTAACGCTTTTCATAGACGACGAACAATTTTATTTACTTCTCACCATTAAATCAGTCCTTCAGTCTCTCACACTACGTGAATTCAATTACCTCTATCTCAAAAGTTCAGATAAAAACCGTAAAAAGTCATTCTATAAATACAGTCTAAGAAATCTTCAAATCAAGCTGATTCAACAGAATAAAATCTCTTGCTTACAGCACAACCTGCAACAATGTAGGTTTCTCGAGCCCTTTTTCTGATGTTAACACCGGTTGCTGATACTATCATCACGCGTCTTGTGCGATTCTAGAAAGCCCGAGACGTTAACAAAAGAGGGGAACTGATGGGAGTGGACACGCTCCTTCTTGATGAAAAGGTTTGTCTCCTTAGGTTCCTTTATTGTGGCTGAACTTGACAGATTCTCATACACTCAGGACCTCTAATTGTGTTTGCTTCTTTCCCAGGCGACGCTTATCCAAGTGTACATGGCTTAATACTTCCCGTCATCTGCTGAGAGAAGGTGCAACTTACGAGATCAGCCGGTTTGATGTTATAAGTAGCAACACCGAATACAAGCAGGACCGGTATGACTACATATGTTACATAATTTATATTTTGATTGTAACATGTAACAACGGTTTGCTGCAGGTCTACAACTGTTAGTGCAAGTGTTTATAACGCACAAGCCGGCCAGCTAAAAGAAAAGTTCTTGGCAGTGGGTGTGCCGAAGGTCATCGTCGCTACCAGCATTAACCCCAAGTTCGTATGAGGTAAACCTTTTGCATATGACTTTCAGGACATACATTTGCAAACCTGCTATAATCACACATTAACTTCCTAACAGTTACATGGAGTCTTTCTGTGGATGCTAATCCTAGGACACGTTCCTACTTTGACAACGAAACAAGAGCCACTGAGACCTTTGTTGGCAGGTTACTCCCTATAACAACTAAAATTTAAACTTGCTTTTTTGGAAATCAATAACAACTGCACAGACACGTACGTATTGGTCAATAGTTTTCCTGATGAATTTATCTCTCTTTCCATCTTCATTTCTAATCTGATCATAACAAGAAAGACATTTTTTCCCTATCATCATCTTCAATTCCTCACTCTCTCTTTTCATCTGCATTCATGATCCTGATTTGATATTTTTTTGATACAAAGGGTGATTTGGTTTCATTATTTATTCTTCATCTAGCTTTGAATTGCATTGTTCGAGTTTGTGTGGGTGGTGAAAGCAAAATAACAAATTGTAGCAGGGACCATGCATCATCTGACCCTGGAGATGCTTGAGGCTGGGCTGCTGGGGAAGAAGCTTTATGAAGCAAAAGTGTTGGTGAAGCCATGGTTGAACTTTAAGAAGTTGCACGAGTTAAAGCGTGTCTATGATGATGACCCTACCATTACTCCCTCCTATTTTTGTTGCAAATAAGGTATGACTACATATGTTACATATATGTATGGAAGACAAAGATTCATCTTAAGAAAGACTTTAACCATAATTTGGTTTTGTGGATCAGATGAGTATGAATCTGGATGGAGGAAGTTTCTAGAGATGATCCAGAAGTTCAGAATGTTTGCTGATCATGCATAGTTGCATACTAACACTAAGGTATGTCTTCAAATATTGTCAAACACATGAAGGGCTAAGCAAATGAGAGCTTTGAGAATTCAAATCCAAACCGACAATTTGTTACGTTCACAGATTAAATGGAACAGACAGCTAACATGTATTTCTTTTATAGTCAGTGCTTGTGTAGTGTTATTGATGGTTCTCTCCTGTTTGAATGCACGTACTGGCTTTGATTGTTTATGTTGCCTTTGAGTTATCTTCCCTTGATGAGTCATTACTGTGCTTCAGTGTCAATATATGTCGTTTGGGGATGACTTCTACTTTTTTTCCATCTTTTTCATTTCCATTCACGTTCTTAGTAAGACCTTACTGTGTCTAATTAATGAACTTCTTACTGGGTAGTCTTTTCTAGACTTTAAGCTAATGGTGTATCTCATGTGTATTTGTGTTTCTGAAATTGGGATGTATTCCTTTATCGAGTTTTTGTGAGAATTTATTTAAAAGTTATTGGTCATAATTAGATTGGTATTGCATTAGCCTGCAATGAATCGTAATTCGAAATGTGAGCATAACTACATACGTTTGTGAAGCAGTCGTACGTTTGTCATGTTCTTCCTTTTGCAGCATTATTCACAAAGTTACCACCCAATATTTATCAGTGCCTATGAAACATGAGTCCTGTAATATTGTGTTCAATAGTTTCTCTACGTCCGCACCCAAACACTTATCAGTCTTCATCCCTGGCTTGCGCAGTTTTAGTTACGAGTATGGATGCCAGTATGGCACTGTGTAGGATGAACAACCTCGGTGGATGTTGTCAGCCTTTCCTCTTCCATCACACGCAAAATAACTACTTACGTTGTATGAAGACTATGGTGCAGTTTAATGTTTGTGGTCTTTTTTCATTCATTACCTCTTAAAAATAATTTGTCATAGTTGGGTTGTCATCGGCAATGCCTATTTGGGTTTACCAAAAATTATTTCCTTTTATTTCCAACCGAATATTTGGATTTCCAATGAATAAGAAATATTATTTTTAAAATTTCAGTGATTTATATATATTAGCATAAATTTACAGGAATATGAAAAAGTATTTCCTTTTTCACTACAAACTAAAATTCTCTTTTAACATTTTTCTACCAAAAATAATAAATACAATTATAATAATATATTTTACATATATATAAAATTAGTTTTTTTCCTTTTTGGTGATAGTTCATCGTATATGATGTACATCAATTCATTTAATAATATAAATAAGAAATGCCATCTATCATTTTAAATAAGTTAGATACAAAAACTAAATAAGATAAAAGGCTATTTCTTATTTTATACCATAAATTAGAATTATTTCAACATGTTTTATATAAACTTGATTATGCTAATATATTTTAACCTAAACCAAGCTGAATTTTATAAATAACTGAGATGTTCATATGTTTTACGGCCAGAAAAATGAGAGGAAAAAAAACAAATAGCCCTGAAATGAACCAACAACCAACGATCTATGCCTAGCCGAAATCGTTAATTTTATAGTCGATAAATGACAAAATGCAAAGATCTCAAAATTTTTATTGACTGCAACGAATGCTCAATTCACTATTAACAAGTATTAAAATACACACAACAACAAACTATTGATAAAAAATACATAATATATTAACCAATCACATGTTGCAAAACAAAATGACAACAAGAATATAAATTTCTTAAAGAACACTACGACAAGAAACATCACCCCAACATCACTTCAGTGTAACTAAAAAATATTTCAAATTGATTAATGAAGTTATTAAGTTTTAAAATAATTTATTTTAATTAGTGAACAATTTTTAAAATATTAGATCATCAAACAATTGCTTTTTTTGTATCAATTATTCAAAATTATTTACTATTTATGCACCAATATTTATTTTGTTAGTAAATATAAAATCTGAATAATGTACTATCAAATACATGTTAAAAATAAAATAATGTTTATTTTCTAAATAGTAAAGACTAATGTTAGGTTATCATAATGTCTAACCAATTAATATACTTTTATCGCGGTAAATATTTTTTTTCCACATCGTTTAAATAAATAATTAAACATAAAAATATCAGTATATTCGGTGACACAAAAAATCAAAAATAATCTATATTCTTCGTTTTTAATCTAATGCTTGCAGTTTTAAAAATAATCTTCTACTTACTATCCTAACTAAAATAGAGAAGTATTTTTCAAAATTATGTTTTCGTAATGTTTTTTAAAATGAGAGATATACTTGCAATGTCTAAGAAAAAAATTAATGTTACAAGATTATACTTATATCATAAATACTAATTACAAATTTATGATGTTTATATGTTTAACATTTATATACTTACCCGCCCCGCCCGTAGGGCGGGTTAACCCCTAGTAGTTCACTATTTGTCACTTTCTGAGAGAGTTTTGCCAATTAAAGCCAGACTGTTACCATAATATTGGAGATCATTATACAGTAGTAATCTACATCTCATAAAAATGTTTAAACAACATTATGATTAACCGAATAAACTAGTGAACTAAAAAAACAACATTATAAATAACTGAATAAACCAAAAAAAAAACATTACAAATAACTGAAATTGCTGCAATACCTAATTATATATATGATTTAATTCAACCACCCAATTTTTTTTTTCAGTCATCTAATTTTTTGGCTAATCAAATGAAAACCAAAGCATTCTGAACATAACAGATTCTAGTTTAATTAATGGGATCTAAGATTCATTTTCATATCAATGCATAGATATGTACCACATCACATGCAATTTATATATACCTTCATCTGAACCAATAAAAATCAAAATTCTTTTTTTTTTTTCTAATTCTGTTCTGACTTCTAAGACAGAGCAAATCCAACAGGAATCAAAAACAGTGGTACCGTCAAATCAAACACTACGAAAGCACCAGAAAGTTCAAAGAGAATCCAAAAGAAAATCATATTTGGATATGAATGAACTTCTGGAAAAAGGTCTGACCAATATCTTCATTAACTACCAAAAGAGGGATTAGACAGTAATTAAAAGGGAGGTAAAGACGGAAAAAGCATCATATATCCGTACGCTTCTGTGAAAGAATATCTCGCGAGTCATCCAACGAGTCAAAACCCACCACGTGTCGAAACAGATGAGGTGCACGAGTGATACCCTACGCCTCACACCTGCCTATCATACTCTCTGAATAAAAAGCCTGAAAAAACCGTTCCTCTGTTTGCATTAGGGGTGGGCACTTTACCCGAAATCCGAAGTGGCACCCGAACCCGATCCGAAAAATCCGAACCGAAATCCGAACCGAAGTAGAAAAATATCCGAACGGGTATTAAATTAGGAGAGATTGGATATCCGAATCCGAACGGGTAATATCCGAACCCGAATGGATATCCGAAGATAACCGAAGATATATATAATTAACCTTATATTTTAATTTACATCTTTTATTTTATATAAAATATTTATATTGATACTACACATACTTTAAATTCATATGATATATATACAATTACGTAGAAGATGATTTGCTATGCACTTAAAATACATGTCAAACTTTTTATTTCAACAATTAACAAAAAGTTACATCCAAAATTTAAAAACAATAACCAAATTAATGTCTTTTTAGTATGAAAATGTTATATTCAAATCTATTAACCATTCAATCTATTAAAAATACAAAAAATAGTTAAGTGAAAGTTATATATTTAAATACAAAAAATTTGAAAAATGAAAATTTTAATTTTTTTTTCAAAATCTAAATATCCGAACCCGATCCGAAATAACCGAAACCGAACTAAAAATACCCGAACCCGACCCGAAGTACAGAAATACCCGAACGGGTTCTACACCTCTATACCGAAATACCCGAAAATCCGAAATACCCGATCCAAACCCGAACGGGTACCCGAACGCCCACCCCTAGTTTGCCTGCAAATGACGCGAAAATATCTCTGACAAAAATAAAAATTAAAAAAAAAAGAACCGAATCTGGGGGAAAGGATCCGAAAGAACATGAACCCTAGAAATTCGAAGAAACCCTAATCTTAGCCACGCTTTTTATTCATCTTCTTCAATCGTTTCGAATCTGAAACTGGCACGGCGAGAGCTAAGCTAGGGCTAGGTTTGGGCTTCGCGAAATTAGGGTTTTGTTTCTCCCGTTATCTGGGAGGAGGAAATTGACGGCGGATTACGGTTAAGTGTTCCGTTTCATGGGCGGCGCGGGAGTCTACGGTGGTGGTTTGTGTCGGTCATGAACGTTGACCAATGCCAGTGGCCGGAGAAGATGATGTGTATGGGAGTGGACGGAGGTTGTGGTGCTGAAGAGAAGGAGAATGATAAGGGAGTCGATTTGTTAGCTCAGGCTAGCAAACATCTCTCGGAGAGGTCTCCTTATGATGTTCCTGAAGATGGTTTAGCTCTGGGGTTAAGTGTGAGTACTCTGCCTGTTGTGTTAGCTAATTTGTTGAACCAAAAGGATGACAAGAAGCGGCATAAGAAGTCTCACCATGGGACTGAGACTAAGAAGAAGAAGTCTTCTAGGGTAGGGGAGAAGTTGAGAGCTGGGAGTATATGGGTTGAACATGATGACTACTTTAGGCGCTTAGAGGCTCCTGATTTAGAAACTTTGTCAGATTTAGCTTCTCTACGTTCTTTATCTTCTAGAAACTGCTTTTTAGTTCCATCCGCTAGTATTCAACAGAGGGAAACTGATGCGACTGCTAGAAACGAGGATGCTGTTTGTGGAGAAGAAACTAAAGACATTCTTAGTGAAGGGGTAAACGAAGTTGTTGGTCATCAGCCAATGAGTGTTGATAATGTGGGCGATGAGATCTCTTCTGGTGGTTTAGAATGGATTGTAGGTTGTAGAAATAGGATTTTGTTGACATCAGAAAGGCCTTCCAAAAAGCGGAGACGTCTTGGTAGTGATGCTGGTTTGGAGAAATTAGTGGTTGCCGCTCCTTGCAGAGGGAATGCATTGTTATGTGATTTTTGCTGCACTGGTGAGGCCAAGGGATATCATCGCCAGTTGATTGTTTGCACTTCCTGCAAAGCTACAGTTCATAAAAAATGCTATGGTGTGGTTGAGGATACGGATAAGACATGGTTGTGCTCCTGGTGTGAGCTGGAGAATGGTGGTGGTGATAGTGAAAGACCGTGCTCGCTTTGTCCGAAAAAGGGTGGCGTTCTGAAACCTGTTCTCTCGAAAACTGAGAATGGTGGGCCACCGGAGTTTGCTCATCTGTATTGTTCTCTGTGGATGCCTGAGGTGTACATAGAAGACTTGAATAAAATGGAGCCTATCTTGAATTTGCCTGGAATAAAAGAAACTCGCAGGAAATTGTTGTGTAACTTGTGCAAGGTGAAATCTGGTGCTTGCACTCGATGTTGTTATGGTATGTATTGTTTCTTTCTGTGCATCCGGTCTACTTCTGAGCATGGGTAACATTTGAGATTCTTAATGACATGCTCTGTTCTATAGTCTGGGTCTTTTGCTTAAGCTGCTACTTCCTTGGAACAACTTAACAATTGTGCTAAAGATTCTAATACGACAAAGAAATAGGACTACTGGTAGAAAAAGCCTGCAGTTCACCTGAAATTGGGTTTTATATGCCTTTACTGTGCTATGCTCGCAGTTTTAGTCCAGATAACCCAATTGTCTAGATCATTTTTAAGTGGAACATGATTTGTTTGTTGACATTGTTAATAGCAGTGGAGTGTTATAATTTTTTACCAGGCTACCTTGTGATGATTGCATCTCTGATGAAGCAAAACGTTTATATCTTTATATTAATATCTTGTTATGCTTGGTTGCTGTGAAAGTGAAATTTCACCCAGCTTGGACCTAATCAAAATAAATAGGGAAATGTATATGCTCCTATGTTCTTACTTTATTTACTTATCCAAATTTATGGGTGCATCCTACTTTCCACACTTTTCTTTGATTCAAATATTTTGTCTTCGTTCTTTGGTGAGTATCTGATGACTTATTAATTATTTATTACATTTTCTTGATCACAGCAACATGCCGAGCATCTTTCCATCCTATATGTGCAAGGGAGGCAGGGAATAGGCTAGAAATCTGGGGAAAACATGGGTGTGATACTGTAAGTTTCATCACTTACAGAACGGAATCATAGACATTAGTGCTGTTTTTTTCTTTAACAATATAATAAATTTTTAGGTTGAACTGCGAGCTTTCTGCTCGAAGCATTCAGATATTCAAGATAGTGGAAGGCCTATAAACGGCGGAAATATTAATGCAGCTGATCCTCCTGTATGTCATCTTCCAACAGAATCTATAAGAGATCGCCTAAGTAATGATGAGACGGGAGTTGAAGTAGGAGCACAAGGTACAGGTTCTGATATTTCGAGAAACAGTGAGTTGCAAGAACTGGAATCACCGCGTTCAGAATTTGACAGGTCTGCAACAGACATTGTTGAATCAGGGATGACTGAGAGGAGAACTGATAATGAAAAAAAAACTCGATCCGAGTCTCTTAGTTTTGTACTGATTCTGAAAAAGGTGTGTAATAGCTACTAACTTAGATTATCTGTACCGGTTGACTCTCTTGCTCATTGATTAAACATTTTTTCAGTTGATCAGCCTGGGGAAAGTAGATGTGAAGGATGTGGCTGCAGAGATTGGGGTCAATCCTGATGCTTTGAATGCCAAACTTATGGTAACGCGTAATACTTCTCATATACCTGCTTAAAACGTCTGTGTTCTCATTGTGGCTTTCTGTATATTGATTTCAAATTTTTGCGTTACAGGACGGAGACTTGTTACCTGATTTACTAGGCAAGATAGTTAAATGGCTTAGCCAGCATGCACACATGGGTACTAGGGACAAATGCGGAAATATTAAAAGTACGAACACTACTAAATCTGAGCGTCGGGTAGCTAACTCTACTGAAGGCATTGTGATGTTAGATTCTGACATAGTAGATCCTGGTGTCTTTTCTTTGGAGCGAGCCTCTGCTGAAATTTGTACTGGTATTGGTTTTGTGGTTGATGAAGCTAAAGCTAATAATCCAGTTTTGAAAAAAGAAATCAGTGGGAATTTTCCATCTGATCATTCTCCAGAAGAACAGGTAATCTCACATGGTTAGCATACACAAATAGTTGCTACTTATTAATTATCAAAGACTGGTTAGTTATGTTACCAAAATTGAAACGTAGCTGCTTCGGTATTATTTTTTATGCGCAAGTATCTCCTGATGAGATTCTGGACGTTGTGCCTTGTTTCGTATATACAGAAACCAGTAGTGCTTGATCAGGAGTTTCGTCTTGGAAAAAATACAGTTCATCTTTCTGGTATGTTCTTCTATCTTTTCATTATATCTTCGTGCATATTCCATGTATCTATCCTCCGTATTTGCATCCTTCATGCAGTATTTTATTCATTTGTTATACATAGTTGCGTGGAATCATTTCTATTGAAGATACCTCTTCATGGTTTAATGTTTATCACGCTTAATGGATAATCACAGTTCGCTGCTGCTTATCTATTTTAATTTGTCGCATAGATAATCACGGAGAAAAATCAAATCCCAGCTCGTCTGGACTAATGGTGGAGAATGCCTTTTCCGTGGGGCCAAATAGTTCTCAAAACCGGGGAATTTTGAACGATCCAAGTCCTATGATCTTGGATCTCCTGTAAGCTCTAAAAACATTTGGGTTACAGCCTCTGTTCTTCTCCTGGCTTTACAAATATTCTACCCACTAAATCCTTTTTTTTTTTATCTATGATGATTCAGTGATCATGAAGCATATCCTGGTTTCAATCCTCATCCTTATATTCACAAAGAATTGTCAGAGATGGGCAAGGGAAAGACCGTGAAAAGCAGCACGGATTCTTATGTGGATAGGATGACATCCGAACCGGATGGTAGAGACTCTATGCTTTATGCCACAGATTTTAGGACTTTTGGTAACATTATAACATTTGGCAGGCTCTGAAGAAGGAACCAAACATCTGCAGGACGCTGGCGATCATACTACCTGTTGTAATTCCCAAAGTCAGAGAGCAGGGTGCGGAGACACATTTTGTCGGTTAGCTAAAGCTAGGAAATTGGGCATACTGGATATGTCTCCTAAAGATGAAGTGGAAGGAGAACTTCTATATTATCAACTTCAGTTACTTGGCACCGGAGTTTCAAGAAAACAACTATCGGGTGATTTTTTAGCCCATTGTTTTATGCACTGTATAATAATTTATGTTATATTATTCTAAAGTTAATCCCTTTTCTCAGACGATCTAGCCTACGCAGTTACCAAAAAGCTACCCCTGGAGATTGATGAACAGCATGGACGAATATGGGATGATGTTCTGGTCAACAAATATTTCCATGATGTCAGGGAAGCAAGAAAGCAAGGTAGGAAAGAGAAAAGACACAAAGAAGCCCAGGCTGTTCTAGCAGCTGCTACTCAAGCAGCAGCAACATCTTCTCGGAATACATCGCTCAGGAAAGATATGGCAGAAGAACCAGCTCAACAAGAAGTAGTTGCTTTATTTTGCTTTTTTACTGGATGTATGTATGTTATCTATGCCATAATTCTAATCTTTATCTTCTTGCTGGTTATAAATTGGACAGATGAGTACGCATAGACGTGGCAGCGCCCACCTAGTGCCACAGACAAAGGAAACACTTTTAAAGGTGCCTGTTTCCGGTCCACCATCTGAGAAGCGTTCTGATCAGCGTACACGAGAATTTTCATTAGAGAATCCACGAAGTTGTGACATCTGCAGACGCTCTGAAACTATATGGAACCTGATTGTGGTGTGCTCTAGTTGCAAGGTGATACGAAATTTCCTTAATTATTTTCTAATGTTTAACTGATGAAAGAATTGTGTTTTCTTAGACATCTTTAATGCACGGTATGATATCTTATCAGCCTCCAATTACAGGTTGCTGTTCACATGGATTGCTACAAATGTGCTAAAGAATCTACTGGTCCTTGGTACTGTGAACTATGTGCGGAATCTACTGGTTCTTTCAATTTTTGGGAAAAACCGTATTCTACTACAGAGTGTGCTTTATGTGGAGGCACAACTGGGGCTTTTAGGAAAGCCACAGATGGCCAGTGGGTTCATGCATTTTGTGCTGAGGTAAAGTTTCCTTGTGCATCAGTATGTGAATTACTATTTCAAGTAATGAACATTGCAAATACTTTTTATTTAATTTCTTGCAGTGGTCTCTTGAATCAACCTTCAGAAGGGGTCAAATAAATCCTGTGCAGGGAATGGTGGGTTTATATTACTGTAATACAGAATCATTATCATGTTTAAGAATGCTAAAGCTTAATAGATGATGCTTTGTTAGGAATCTCTGGCTAAGAACACCAACACTTGTTGTGTATGCCAACGGATATATGGTGCATGCATTAAGGTACGGAGTACTGACCCTTCCTTACTTAAGTATATGGGCAAAGATTGATCAAAAGCTTATTTGTCATTTTACAGTGTAGTTATGGTAACTGCCAGACGACATTTCACCCCACCTGTGCCAGAAGTGCTCGCTTTCATATGACTGGTGGTGGAAAACTTCCGCATAAGGCTTACTGTGAGAAACACAGCTTGGAGCAGAAGGCAAAGGTCTTATTCGTCATCTCTTTACTTATTTTCATAATGTCCCACTTTCTTCACAAGGTTACTTATATGTTTTGACTGTTGGCAGGCTAAATCTCAGAAACATGAGGCAGCGGAACAGAAAAGTCTCAAACATTATAGGGTATTAGTTCTTAGCAAAGGAAAAAAAATGGCTTTTCCATTTACAAATTATTTTTAATTCCTGGAAAATTTTGCTATTTCTCTTCCAGGTTGAACTTGAGAGGTTACGCCTTCTGTGTGAGCGTATAGTCAAGAGGGAGAAGCTAAAAGTAAGTTTTAATACCTAAACCTTGGATTTTTCTTCCATTGAAACAAATAAATATATAAATGGGCACTTGACGTCTTACTGGTGTATATTTGCAGCGAGAGCTGGCTGTTTCCTCGCATGAGATACTTGCTGCCAGAAGGGATCACGCTGCACGTAATCCATCTTCTCCTCCTGAAGTTTCATCGGACTCTGCTACAACGTCAATTAAAGGTTATCCAGATAGTAATATATCTGGCAGTGAAGCAATACAGAGGTCAGATGATATCACCATCGACAGCACTGCCTCTGTTAAGCAGCGGCGAGGCAAAGGTCTCGTTTTAATAGACACTGATCAGAAAACAGACGATAGTGCTACTTCCAGGGGTCGGTTTACTCGTAATCCAACCGAAAGCCAATTATTTTCTGTGAAAACCGTTCCACGCAAACATTGTATAGTCTCGCCAAGTGTTTCAGAGGAAGGAGATGAAGAATCAGAGACCAAGAAGGTGAGAAGAATCTTTTTGTCCTAAGTTGCATGCATTGTAAGTTTCATGACCTCTTTCTGCTCATTCATGACATCTTATACATGTTTTGTCTTGATAACTGATAATAGCAGCATGTAGAAACATTTGCGAAGGAGCTTGTGATGACATCGGATGAAGCTTCTTTCAAGAACCGGCGGCTCCCAAAGGGATACTTTTATGTTCCTGTTGATTGTCTGCAAGAAGACAAGCCAGATTCATCTGATAAGCCAATCAACCAAACTGTGCCTTATGGTGAGTGTGAGATTTGAGAGGGGAAAAAAAGGCTCATTTTAGATTCAGGGTAGTGAGAAAAAAGAGCTCCCCCTGTGACCTCATAAAAAGGAACAGTCACTTCATTCTGTTTGTATACAGTAGCTTAAGCAATAGGGGTAGAGCAGAAGTGTAAATATTCATCAATTGTGTCTAAAATTTCTTTAGTTAATATTCAACCTTTTTATTCACACTTTTATTGCTCAGTTTGACTCGAGTAGAAGAGAGACAATTAATATATAACAACAAAAGAAGCCACGCAAATGTTATCTTCACTTCTTTGATATTTGTATATACGTGTATGACAAGCCACTCGATCTTATGGCGACTACTCTATGTATGTGTGCCTTTTAACTGAATCTATATATGGTTGAACTGAAGATATTAAAAGCTGAAAGAAAATTAAATGTTTCATATAATCATATAATGAATATGATGAATATAACGTTTCAACAAAAAATGAATTTTATGTGACCATGTTGTACAATGCATCTCTTAGATGGTGCGACTCTTGCTTATCAAAGCGAGTAACCTGAAACAAAGTACAAACTATACCAAACTAAATTACATTAGCCGTGTTCTTTTGATAGCCGCTCCTAACTAGCGGTAGCGGCAAAGAATTCAACGTCACAAAGACAAGATGAACAATTTTGTCAGTGATTTTGATTATCACAGCTTGCCGCAGCGGCTGAAAAAGGTGATGCGACTGTCGCCTATATTTACAGCGTCCAATTTCGTTATCGCGTCTTGCCGCTGCGTCTCAGTTTTGTGTATCAGAAATTTCAGTAGCGGCCATTTTAGTCTTCGGTTCCGTCAAGTTCGGCTCCGTCGTAGTCTGTTTTTTCTGACGCTGACGCTGCGATCAGCGTTCATGAAAAGAACAGAGCTATTAAGTTCAGGTTCAGTATATAAATCTTCTATAATCAACATTTCGAAAAAGTCGAATTAAAAGTGGATCAAACACCGATGCACCAGTTGGAAGGCAAAAATTCGTATGTTTTAGTGCATTTAGTTTTTGAAGAGTTAGTTTTTGAATTTGAAGGACAAAAGAATGGCATAGTTTTGAATTTCACGAGTAATTAGATGTTCAAAGAAGGCTTAGCAAGGTTGGCCGTTCTCGGTTCGGTTCAGATTTTTGCTTTTTTTTATTTCGGGGTTTCTGAAGTTAAAATTTTTAGTTTCATTCGGGTATTTATACATTTTGGTTCGGATTCGGTTAGGATCTTCGAGGGTTTGGTCCAGGTTTACATAAACCGTTAAAATTATTTTTAAAGTTTGAAATTAACATATACTTTAAATTTTAAGACGGGTTTGATTCAAGCAGCTCTCATTACCTTAGTTGCTTGGCAGTGGATAGGCGAATTGGAGGTTTGGGTTAAAAATCTAAAAATAAAAATAATATATAACATATAATTTTAATAATTTATGCTAGAATACCTAAATTTCACATAAAAATTGGTTTGAATTGAATATTTGGATGAAGAACCAATAGACATTTCAAATATTTTTGGTGTTATGAGTATTATGTAGTTATTTCAAAAAATATTTACTTGGGCAACTTAAAAATATTTTATATATTTGAATATTTTTTTGATATTAAATCTAAAATTAATTAATATATTTAAGTACATAAATCTGATTCGGATATATTCACAATACCTAAAATTCAGTTCGTATTGGATATGGTTCACTTCTCTAGATAACTCGTTCGAGTATTTAGCCAGATTTAATTTGTTTAGTATTATTCTTAGGATCGGATTTGGTCCGGTTCTTCTAATTCAGGTCTATGCCCAACACTGCTTATCAGTTAGCTGTTCAGATTTTTTTTTTGTATTATCATTGCGTATTTCTTATCTTAATTAATGTAATTTTAAAATATCTAATGCTACATTTCTTTTTAGTAATTATTAATATGTTGAAACTTTATCACCGAATGGAGCTTATATAAAGAGCAAAGCAGGAGTGCAGGACATGCATCAAACCCAAAAAAAACATGCATGGAGCGCATCACGTAACACCAATTACACAAGTTTCTAACATATGAAATGGTATAGTTCAGTTAAAACTGGATAGTTTTATGCAAAACTTGCCAAAACACAAAATCACCCTACCAACATTTATGATTAAAAAAAACATTTATGATTTTTCTCAAAAGAGAAAAGAAAAACATTATGATTTCATACGTATCTCAAAATCAATCTCAAAATTCAAGATGCTGGGCATACTATATTTTTATCAACATAGAGTTATTATTATATATATACACATATAATAACATAAACATATACAACACTTCTCATAGGAATACCAGTTCCTATATAGAAATATATATATACATAAATGCATTAGTTAAATGTTGCAAACAAATAAAAATAAAATATTAAAATTACAATATATACACACTCCACCCGTGTTACAAAAAAAAGAAAAGAAAAACACACTCCACCCACATCCTACATACCTTAAGAAATATGAGATGCAAAATCAAAATTAGATATAAGTTACAAAAAAACGTCAATATTATTTAAACATGATAGTAGGGTTTAGCAGTGAACCTTCGTCTCTTTCAATGATATCAACCTCTTTCAATTATAGAAATAGAAATAGAAAATAGGGTTTAGTCAAGTAACCTTCAAATACATGAGTATATATAAAACTGATTTCAGAACTCAGTTAAACATTTTGTCATTACATTAACTTAAAATAAATTTAAAGTTATCTTTTGCCCGGCGCTTGCAGTTGATTAAATCACTTGTGTATAGCATTGTTAATTTCTGGAGCTCAGCATTTATCCTCCCAATGACTGGTCTTGATACTATTGAAAGTCTTTTGTAGCGCTTTCTTATGGTCTGGATCACCTCCCTAATCAAACCCATAAAACGAAGGTTGTGTGGGAGGATTTGTGTTACCTAAAAACTGAAGGAGGCCTTGGACTGCATAGCTAGGCTTCGTGAGTCAACTAGAGTTTTTACTCTCTCCCTGATATGGAGGATATTTACTTCGACATGTTCTTTCAGGGTATTTTGGGTTCAACATTATCTTTTGAGGCATAGTTCGTTTTGGGATGCTAAAAAGGATACAGAGGGATCTTAGATTTGGAAGAAGCTTTTAAAGTTGAGACACATAGCATACCCTTTCTTCAATGTTCAGCTTGGAAATGGGCAAAATACTTTTTTTTTGGTTTGATGATTGGCTGAAAATGGGTAAACTCTTTGATATTAAAGGAGTCATGGGCCCATGCTACCTCGGTGTAGCAAGGAATGCGAGGGTATGTGAAGCTGTAATGCTTGATCAGTGGTCAATTAGAGGACACATAAGTCACCATTTTCAGGAACTACATGCCAAGATACAAGCAATACCCGCTCCAAGCGCCCAGCAGAGCGATGATATAATTCTTTGGAGACACTCTCCAGATATTTATAAGCCATACTTCTCAATTACTAACACTTGGGAGCAGGTCAGAAGTAAACGGGAAGATGTGCCTTGGAGTAGTAGTATATGGTTTCCGCAGGGTGTTCCTCGGTTTTCTTTCATAGTTTGGCTGGCTGTCATTATAGTGATGACAAATGGCTACAAAAGAAGTTGTAATGTTTTTCAATTAATTTAATATACAGGGGATTGGTGTAGTACTAAAGTTGTTCTGCATAATTATATCAACATAAAAAGTTGATCTAAAAAAAACATATCTTCTCTAACGTAACCATAACTTATCATATGACACACGATTGCACTATGCCACTGAACACGTTGTGTATAGATAAGTTCAACTAGCACTATGATTAAAGGTGATCCCATATCAGACATCTAGAAACTTTATGCTAATTAATTAATATTAATAGCACATCAATCAGATATTAAGTAGTTTTAACTTGTATCAAATTCTTCATACAAACTATACATATATCGATTTGGAATGATAATTAGCATATCAATCAAATATTAAGTGTTGGGATTTATTAAATCCAAATCCAACTCTTTATTGTTTGATCAGTAAGATATTGTTTACTTTGTGCCTTAAACAATCCCGTATGGTTTTACTTTTGGATTTTTTTCCATAAGGTTTCATTCTAATTAGAGTTAGACATCTTTTATATATTAGACTTTACTTTGTCTAATTTCCAATGTGGAACTTTGTTTGATATTTCACATTCTCCTCCTCAAACTAAGGAGCACACTCATCTCGTGTGTTTCTTTTCTTTGAGAATGTGTCTCCCACAACATCTCGGTCCTTTGAGAATGTCACTAAAGGTTCCATGATCTTGATTTGTTTATGCCGAACCTCCCTTTCCCTTACTTGAAGGGTATTTTGGTCTTCTTGCAGATTTTCGTCAACCTGGTTCTGATACCAACTAATTAAATACATGTCCAACTCTATATTGTTTGTTTAGTACGATATTGTCCACTTTGGGCCTTAGGTAAACCCGCATGGTTTTACTTTTGGTTTTCATTCCAAAAAGCCTCGTACTAATAGAGTTGGACATCTCTTTATATATTAGACTTTTCTTTGTCTAACTTTGAAACCTTGAATGGTTTTTACATATTTTAGTTGTTGTTTAATATGTCTAATATTTTGAACAAAATATCTTAGTGAAAGAAAGATAAAAGACCTCTTAACATTTTGAACAAAATATCACAAAAATATAATATTAACTTTGAAAAAAAAATTCACTCAAATTTAAAAATTACAAATAATGTGTATAGAAAATTTATAAATATTTTTAAAGTTTAAGTATATTTAATTTAAGGAGGGAAGCCCACAAATTGTTAAACCAGTTCTAGAAGTCGTCAAATAAGAGTCGACTTTGCTTGGGTTGTTGTGCCGTTCGCAGGTCCCACCGACATGTGGCAGCCTGCGATTAGTTTGTATTTAATTTGATTTTTTTTTAAATCGGATAAAAATCATATACTGAAAACTTATCTTCTTGTCGTTGTATATGACTTTTAGTTTAAAAAAAAAAAATTATCTTCTTCATTTCTTTGGTTATATTGTGGTTAGGGTCGATTTGATTGTCATTTTGTAGTAGCTTAAGAATTTATAAATAACACTATAAACTGTTTAAAATAATAATCAATCAAACGAGTAATAATGGATAGTCTGAGTAATTATGTTCGACTTTTATCCAGTAAAAGTTATCTTTTTTTTGTAAAAAGCAGTAAAAGTTATCTTAGTCTTTTTCTTTTGTGTTCAACTAGTTTTTTTTTTTTTTTTTTAAACTTGTGTTCAACTAGTTATCTTAATCTAAAAGGATACTTTTACGGTTTTACCCAAAATTTTGGGTAATTCTCGTCATGAAAATGTCGGGATACATGCCTAGGCGTAGTACTTACTGCTTGGATCGGCAAACGCTAAACTCCTACAAACTTCGTTGATATAAAGCGCAAAGAAATATACATACAGAAAAGCAGATATATATAGCGTATACGATATGATATATTGAGGGCAAACAAACCCAATCAGTAAAATGGACCCCATCAGTTTATCTATAAATAACGTCCCAAACCTCTCCCCTTAAAATTCAACAACACTCATCTTTACCAAAATACAACAACTTTTGTTTTATTTCCACGTCTTGAGATAACATAATTTTCGGTTCGTTTTTTCCTAACCGCTAAAAGATGTCGCTAGCTATCGCGGAGGTTTACACGGTGAAGAAGTTTCACACAGAGAGTATGAAGAAACCGGCCAAAGCAACGGTTACCGGCGAGGGAGATGGAAAGATCATCGGAGGTGGGCTCCGGGAGGTAATGAAAACGCCGGTGAAACAGAATGGAACTAGAAATTTCGGACGGTGGTTTGTTGGGAAGCCAAAGAAAAGCTCGGCTAAAGTTTCGGATCCCACGACGATTGAGTGAAAGAAGAAAAAACGTGTTCTCTTGTTTTTCTTTTATTTTTCTTCTTTCTTTCTTTCTTTCTTTCTTTCTTCATTTTGTTTTATTTTCATGTGTCTTTTTCATTTTATTGTGTGATTGTAATTTTTAAATAGTTTGTAAACTTTGTAAAATATATATGAACAAGCAACACTATAGAATGGAACTTTTGGGAAACGTCCTGAATTTTCCTCAATACCATAGCAAGTTGATGAGTTTTATGCCAATCCAAACTAAACATGTGTGCTAGAAAATGCCATTTATGTTGTTTCAACAATATTAAGTATGCGCGAGATAAACATATATATAAAAATTATTTTATTTATTATATATTTTTATATATTATAAGATAATAAATATATATTGAATAATTAAAAGTTAATAACTACTATATATATAATTAAATTGATGTGAACATATAAATTAATTCTATTAATCCAAACAACAATTTTTTTATTTGATATGCAATTAAATTTAAATAATATTAGCATACATAGTATATTTTTAATATTAATGTCTATTAAATGATGTTTTCTACTCATATAGTTTTTTTGATCATTTGTATCTTTTATAGAAAAAATTTTAAATTACTGATAACAAAATTTTCATTGTGGGATTAATAGTGTTAGTAATTATATTTAAAAAAAAATGTCAATGTTCGTTCAAAGCTTTTATCAAAAAAAAGTTGTTCAAAGTAAATTTTAAAATTAAAATATTTATGTATTTTATATGGTATATGGTATATATATATATATATATTTAATCTTAATAATTAATTAGATTAAGCTTTTTACTTATATGCTTTTGTAATCATTTGTATTTTGTCATAACTAAAATTATAAACCATGGATCACAAAATTTAAATATGTGACTTTTAACAGTTTTAATAATTTATAGTCGTTTTGAAAAATTCAAAATATAACATATACATAAAAATCTAAAATTTTATTATATGGTTAGTATGATTATTTAATTTATTTTAATAGTTTAAAATTAAACAAATTGAATAGAAGATACACTAATTTTTATCAAATCTTTATTATTCAAAATCACTAGGAGTTAACCCGCGCTACGCGTAGGGCTATTTTGATTTCAAATGTTAACTATATAGTTATTTTGGATGTTGTATTCTGAACAACAACAAAATTCCGAATTGTATGTTTGTGTGAATACATATTTCCATGGAAAAAAACAGAAAACTATACATTTTTCAGATACATGTTTGATATAGTTTTTCATTTCTTATATTGTATATTTACTTATTATTTATTTTTCTTATATTGTAGGGCAATTCTTTCAAATAGATCTTTAAGTTTTTGTCACAAAATAGCCTTCAATAAGTAAAATGACCAAAATAGTCTCTTTTATTTTGAAAATTTTAATTTTAGTTTTTATTTTTTAAAATTTGAAACCCTATCCTCAAAACTTCATCCCTTAACTCTAAACCATAAGACTTATTTTGGTCATTTTTGTCATGTATAGCTATTTTTGTAACAAAAAGTTAAAAGTTGCTATCCTAGAAAATTTCTATATATTGTATATTTATTTATTCTAATTTTCTTGCTTTTATATAAATTATATACTATAAAGCAAATCCCTCTTTGGATTATGCCCATTTCTTTTCAATATATTTACAACAAAATGCTACTGTTCTTTTTTCTTCTTTTTTTTTTTAATGAAAATCGTCTACATTTTTGATCAATCAGAAGCAACTATTTTATAGTCTAATTACAGCAACATTAAAACCAAAAGGTCCAAAACATATTCAATCCAATCACAACTACTTTTAAGGCCAATCTCATAACACCCATTTCAGATATAACATAAACCTGCTGAATATTTACCCAATTGATTCTTTGTTAATAATCAAATTCAATATCCTAAATTAAAGGTTTGTGGGTTAAAACTCAGAACAAACCCTATATCCTAATACCATAAAATTCAAAATTTTGTTTATGAATTTTAAAATATAGTATTTACATTGTACTACCAGCATAATGAAACCACCAATTTAAATATCAATTTTGAACTAAAGTTAGCATTAGCATTATGCTCTACATTATCCAATCAATAATTGTTAGAAAAATATTTAGAGAAACATTTATTAAATGCTAACGCTTTCCAAATGCTCTCTTGCCAATGCTCTTATATGAAGCTTTTAGAAGAGCATTTGAATTTAAAATTTATAAAATTAATAAAAATATATAATTAATTAATTTATTTTATTTAATAATATCCTAAAATTATTTTTATATCCAGAAAATAAAATTTTGATTTCTAAAATTAATTTACAATAAAATATATTTATAAAAAATAGTATTTCACATTAAAATATAATTTATTTTATTTTAAATTTGAAAAATTATTTTAAGAAATAGATATTTTAATTATGAAATTTAATTTAAAATAATATTTTTTGATAAAAACATATTTTTAAAATTATTAAATAAATAAATTAATTATATAACCGCTGCTCTACATCTGATGAAAGGAAGGAAGTCGACTACGGTATGGAGGAAATAGTTGAGTAAATTGATAGAGCAGGCCAATCAAAGCAATCATCTGCCGCTTTCGTAAGTCAATTCCTCAGCTACGGCTATTATTGAATTTCATTTATTGGGCTTTCGGATAGAACAGTTTTCCTTGACTTTGAACCATAAGGTGGTCGGTGTAACAATAATGACATTTGTTGATAGAGGGCGAAGAAAAACTCATTAATTCATTGATGAGGGCCCCTCATTCAAATGTTATGCATTGTGCTTCCAAAAAAACATGCTTTTTTGGAGAGAGATATTATTTCACCTTCGTCAATCGAGTCACATGTATCTAACATATTCATATCTAATGATTTTCCACAAAGTGGTTTTCTTCAATCAGAATACAAATAAGATCAAAAATGCCATCATTGGGGCAAACAATGCAATAGCTTCGGTTAGAGCAAAGCCCAAAATGGCATAACCAAATGATTGTTTAGCCAATGATGGATTTCGCGCTACAGAATGGATTTTCGTTCACTTTGTTCTCTCTCCCCTTCTCCCGTTAGCTTGTTCCCCTCTTCCCTTCCCAACTTTCCCAGCCCTTCCTCCAAGAGAGTTACGCCTTTTCCGTAAATGGAGAGAGCGAGCAATTAGAACAATGATCACACAACACTTCCGTGTAACACTAGTCACACAAAGACTTTTGGTGGTCTTATTGACGCATACCACGGTGGGGTTTGCGACTGGGGTGAAGTCGTAACAAGTGGGTGAATCTATATGCTTCTGGGAGTGAAACGAGGTGTGCACAGCTGGTATGTTCCTTCTAGTTCTCGTTGGTTTCGAAAGCCTCCCTCTCCGGTCTTTACTCTTGAAAGCTGTCAACGAA
>NW_026016859.1:0-35871 GCF_020379485.1 Brassica napus | reverse complement strand
AAAGCACATAGAGGTGGATTGTCATAAGGTGAGGCAGATGATTATCTTAGAGTGATTATTGCCATGTTATACAAGGAGTGAAGATCAGCTTGCAGATGTGTTTACCAAGGCAGCGAGATTGAAGACAATGGAGTCCATACTATCCAGGCTTGGACTCATTGATCTTACTCCCAGGAGCTGAGCCCCTTAACCATGGAGTCTCCACTCTTTTTCCCTCATCAAAGTTTTATCCCAATGGGTTTTCTTTGGTGAGGTTTTTAATGAGGGAGGTCTTCATGGTTTCCAAGCTTGACTTGTTTCCACATGGTCAAGCTTGAGGGGGAGTGTTGAGATGAGGTGATGAGAGTGGATACATTGATAGAGGAAGAGTATTGGGGTGGTCAGTAAGTTTGGGATTTACCACAGTAACTTTAAAGTTACTGTGGTAACTAAGTGAAAGGAAGAGAAGTTACCAGGATGGGTTAAATTGGAGTCTAACTGATGTTAATCCTCTCTTATCTTAAGAAGGACGTGGGAAGAGGATAAGGAAGGGATAAGGGCTTACTTTGACAGCCTGTATGATGCTGGAAAGGAGAGGATGCTTTTTACTAGTGCAAGCATTGGAGAAAGCACAGCCAAGTAATTCAAAAGGAGTTCCAGCCTGTCCATTGACTCCACATGCTTATACATTTCGAAAACCCATGTTGCTCTCTCTATTAATACTTGTAAACCTCATCAGATATTGATTAATGGAGTTTTTGAGTCTCTCTCTCTCTATTCTTTAAAATCTCTTAATCTCTTTAATATCTTGATCTGATTATCTCTGATTGTTTGAATCATACTCTTAAAACACAAAAGTGTTTACCTCTTGGGCGTGCTTCTCCTCACCAAAGTGATCCAAGGTAACTTCCTAACCCTTTAACTTAGTTACCACAGTAAACTAAAGTTACTGTGGTAAAACTCCAAAGTTACTATCTGTCCGAATACTCTTCCTCTATCAATGTATCCACTCTTTATCACCTCATCTCAACAATCACTTCATCTCAACACTTTATTCTCTCATCTCAACACTCCCCCTCAAGCTTGACCATGTGGAACAAGTCAAGCTTGGAAGAACCATGAGATCTCCCTCATTAAAACCTCATCAAGGAAAACCCATTGGGACAAAACCTTAATGAGGAAAGAGTAGAGATCACATGATCAGGAGAGTGTATAGACTAGTCCTTAGGCGAGAGATCAATGAGTCCTAACCTGATGTGTATGGACTCCATTGTCTTTTGCCTTGCTGCCTTTGTGAACACATCTGCTAACTGATCCTCACTCCGAGTATAACAAGGTAGAATCACCCCAAGAATCATCATCTGCCTCACCTTGTGACAATCAACCTCAATGTGCTTTGTTCTCTCATGGAACACAGAATTAGATGCAATGTGGATAGCTGCTTGATTATCACAATGCATTGTCATTGGCGTTGCTTGAATAATCTCCAGATGCTTCAAAATCCCTTTTATCCACACTAACTCATTTGTAAGCTTCAGCATTGCTCTATACTCGGCCTCAGCACTGGAGCAAGACACTACCTTCTGCTTCTTACTCTTCCAAGTGACCAAGTTACCACCAATGAATGTACAATAGCCTGTGGTTGATCTTCTGTCTGCTCGGTCTCCAGCCCAATATGCATCACAGTAGCCTACAACCTCAGTACTCTTGTTACATCCCATCCATACTCCAAGACCAGTAGTTCCATTCAGATACATCAAGATCCTTTCCACCATCCGCCAATGGTGCTCCTTAGGAACTTGCATGTGTTGACTGACTTGATTCACCGCAAAACACACATCAGGTCTAGTAATGGTAAGATAAATCAACTTCCCCACCAGCTTCCTATATAGCTTAGGATCATGGAACGGCTTGCTATCCTCAATCTCCCCCTCACGTGGAACCTTGTAACCGTCCTCCATTGGCATCTTGGCTGTCTTTCCTCCATAGGCATCTGCTCCCTTCAAGAGATCAATCACATACTTCCTTTGGGACATAAACAATCCTTCCTTTGATCTGCATATCTCAATCCCAAGAAAATACTTCATTTCCCCCAAGTCTTTAATCTCAAAGCTTGCCTTGAGATACTCCTTTGTAGCCTTGATGCCTTCCTTATCACTGCCTGTGATGATGATATCATCCACATACACAAGCAACACCACAATACCAGATGAGGTGGTTAGGGTAAAGAGAGTGTGATCCAATTCTGACTTTCTGAACCCTCTCCCATTCAGTGTAGTACTCAACTTGTTGTACCACGCCCTTGGAGACTGCTTGAGACCATAGATAGCTTTCCTCAACCTCAACACATTACCCTTCTTTACTAGATGTTCAAGACCTGGTGGTGGATGCATGTATACTTCATCTTCCAACTCTCCTTGAAGGAATGCATTCTTCACATCCATTTGCCACAAATCCCACTCAAGATTCACAGCTAAAGATAATACAATCCTGATAGTATGAAGTTTAGCCACAGGAGCAAAGGTCTCAACATAGTCCTCACCATATGTCTGAGTAAATCCTCTTGCCACCAACCTAGATTTGCGCCTCTCTATTCTCCCATCAGGATGAAACTTGATTGTGAACACCCATTTACTAGTCACTGCCTTCTTCCCTTTAGGCAGTTCACTCTCATACCACGTTTCATTCTTAATCATGGCTCCGGACTCATCAGCAACTGAATCTCTCCACTCCTTTAAAGCCATAGCTTCTTCATATGTCCTTGGAATATAGCTCTCATCCAAGCTTACTGTGAAGGCTGTATGCTCGTCCGGAAACTCTGCAAAGGAACACATAGCTTGAGAAGGATGCTCCACAGCCTGGGCATTGTAGTACACTCTCGTGTTTACCCAGTTGGAAGCATCTCTCTTCACCCTTGTGCTCCTCCTTAGCTCCTGAACTTGTTCTTCTTGTGGCTCTTGCCCATCTTCACTTGATTGAGCACCACTCTCATTTGACCCATTAGGATCTCCTTCCCACTCTCCACTCTCATCTGAGCCAGTAGACTCTCTTTGCCCATCTCCACTAGACTGAGCACCACTCTCTACTTCCTGTGTCACCTCTTGATTATGCTGGCCTGAATCTTCTTGATTTTGCACTTGCTCATGAGATTCAGTTCCATTCCCCCTCTCATGATCAAGAGGAGTTGTTCTTTCAGTTTCACTAGTCGGATTGGAAGACTCTCTTCTTCCAGATTCCTGATCCTGGGATAACCCTATCCCAAGCTTCTCCAACAGCACCCTCAGTGTTGTTGCTCTATCAGATGGGGCTTGAGACAAATCCTTCAGATTTTCCCACTCCTTTTCTTCATAATACCCTTTTGATTCAATAAACTTCACTTCTCTAGATACCATCACTCTCCTTGCTTCAGGATCATAGCACTTGTATCCCTTCTGAGTGATAGAGTATCCAATGAACATAGCCTTAGTACTCTTTGCCTCCAGCTTGTTTCTCTGTTCTCCTGGAGTCATGACATAGCATACACACCCAAATACTCGTAGGTGATCAATAAAAGGCTTGCTCTTATTCAGTACCTCAAATGGAGACAGATTCTTCAGTATCTTTGTTGGGACCCGGTTGATGAGATAGCAAGCAGTCTGTACAGCATCTCCCCAAAAACGTTTTGGGACATTTGCATGAAACATCATCGACCTAGCAACCTCCATCAAGTGCCTATTCTTCCTCTCAGCTACACCATTCTGCTGTGGTGTGTAGGGACAACTGGTCTGATGCACAATCCCATGCTTGGCTAGATGACTCTTAAAGGCATTGCTGATGTATTCACCTCCGTTGTCTGATCTCAGTACCTTCACAGTGGCATTGTATTGATTAGATACATATGCTTGGAAGTTCATAAAAGCTTCTAGCACCCTATCTTTAGATGGAAGTGTTGAGATGAGGAAGTCATTATGAGAAGGAGAGGAAGAGCTAAGCAAGTGATGGAAAGAGTACGGACAGTACGGCCTATGTACGGACAGGGGCTTGGCCGTACATCTGAGGAAACATGAAGGAAGAAGGAGATGGGTGAGTAAAGCCTCTAGAGTACATAGAAGGTCTCAAGACTGATCAGACCGTTTAGGGATAAGGGTGGGACGAGCCTTATCCATCCAGGCCGTGGACAGGCTGTAAAGGCCAAGCGTGTGAGCCTTACCATCCGTTCATTCAAAAGGGACGCTCCCCTTTGGCTTGACTTCACATGCTTATGACTAGTGCTGCTTTCTCTTGACTTGTAACCCTAATGCCTCTTCTATAAATATTGTAACCTCATCTCATAATAAGATTAGACAGTTCTAAACAATCTCTCTCTATACTCATTTCATTATGATTCTCCATTAGTCTCTAATCTGTCTCTTAATCTCTTATTCTCTTCTATAATCCTTTCTAAACTCAGATAATCATTTACATCCTTAAATCTCATATGGTATCAGAGCCAGGTTGATTAAAATCTGAGTTCGTGAGTGACTTTCTTAAAGGATTCAAGTTTGAAACTTTAAGAGAACAAGTGAGTGTGTTTGAGAGTTTCTTGAGAGTTCAAAAGCTCAAGGTACTTTGCGTGTGTCTTGGTGATCCGTGGGAGGTTCATTTGAAGACTCAAGGGTAAATCTTTGTTCTAGAGGGCAGTGTGGGTTCTCAGTACAAGATCTAGTAGGGTGTTCAAGCTGTAGACGTCAAGCTGTTCAAGATGGAAAGTGTTTTGAAGATGAAGGTCGCGGTGACATTCAAAGGAAGCAACTACCTAGTCTGGTCTAGGATGGTGAAGACTGCTGTGGGAAGCAAGGGTTTGTGGAAGCATATCACAGCTGGTGAAGCTCCAAGGGCGATTACTCAAGAGGGTGACGCAGAGAGCTCCGAGGAGAGTGTTGTGGAGAAGTGGCAACAAGAAGACATGATGGTGATGTCAGTTCTTCATGCCTCGTTGGAACCGGCTATCCTAGATGCTTATAGCTACTGTGAGACAGCCAAGGAGCTGTGGGACACTCTGAAGAAGGTGTATGGAAATGTTTCTAACCTGAACCGAGTGTTTGAAGTCAAGAAGGCAATCAACGAGTTAACCCAAGATGACATGGAGTTTACAAAGCATTTGGGGAGGTTCAGGACACTGTGGTCTGAGCTGGAGATGTTGAGGCCAAGCACAGTTGATCCAGAGCTTCTAAATGAGAGGCGTGAGCAGGACAAGGTCTTTGGGTTGCTGCTCACATTGAATGCAAGCTACAATGGTCTCATTCAGCACATGCTAAGGTCCGAGAAATTACCTGACCTTGAGGAGGTGTGTGCTCAGATACAAAGGGAGCAGGGCTCAATGGGCTTGTTTGGAGGCAAGGGAGACTTATCTCTTGCAAATGCTGTGCAATCTGACCGTGAAGAACCTCCTCAAGCCAACAAAGCTGGCTACAACAAGTATGAGAAGTTCAATGGGAATTGTGATCATTGCAAGAGGTATGGGCACAAGAAGATTCAGTGCTGGATACTCCATCCCCACTTGAAGCCGGCTAAGTTCATAAAGGAGAAAGAGGCAAGAGCTCACATGACTGAAGGATCAAGTGGAGCAGGGCCATCCAACCGAGGAACTGAAGTGGAGAACCGTGAAGGGAATGGAAAAGCTTTGGTGACTTATACTGGAGCCATCAACCCCCGAGGCAATGATCAAGACTTCATCAGGAGGTCCGAGATGGATGCACTCATCAAAATGCTCAAGGATAATGGTAACATTCATGGGTATTCATTTGGTGCTTCTATGATTGCTAGGACTATAGAAATGACTCACAGTAAGGCTGAGATTGCTAGGAATGATAGTAAGGCTGGAATTGAGCAGTGCATTGATAGAAATGCTAGGATGAATGCATATAGATCAAATTGTATCTGCCATCATGCTAGCAATGCATCCAAACCATTGATTATAGATTCAGGTGCATCTCATCATATGATTAGTGACACCAACCTGATTAAAGACATAGAACCTACTAATGGATGTGTGATGATTGCAAATGGAGATAAGATACCTATTAAGGGAATAGGAAACTTAAAGCTATTTGATAAGACTACTAGAGCATTTTACATTCCTGAATTCACATCAAATCTACTTTCAGTTAAGAAATGCACTACTGATTTGAATTGCAATGTTATATTCAGTCCTAATGATGTGAAGTTTCAGGATATTGAAAGCAGCCAACTGATTGGAAAAGGAGTTACAAAGGGAGAGTTATATATGCTTGAGAAGCTTGATCCTGTTTCCAATCATAACTGCTCATTTACTTCTGCTTCTAGTTTGAATAAAAATGCATTGTGGCATGCTAGACTAGGTCATCCCCATGAGAGGGCTTTAAACTTGATGTTACCAGGTGTGGTTTTTGAAAATGATAAGTGTGAAGCTTGCATTTTAGGCAAGCATTGTAAGAATGTATTTCCAAGAACATCTACTGCTTATGAAAATTGCTTTGATTTGATTCATACTGATGTGTGGACTGCACCTATTTTCTCTAGAGATAATCATAAGTACTTTGTCACATTCATTGATGAAAAATCTAAATACACCTGGTTAACACTAATTCCATCAAAAGATAGGGTGATAGATGCATTCAAGAACTTTCAAGCTTATGTGACTAACCATTATCATGCTAAGATTAAAATTTTGAGATCAGATAATGGAGGAGAATACACAAGCTATGCGTTCAAAAGTCATCTAGATCATCATGGAATACTTCATCAAACAAGCTGCCCCTACACACCACAACAGAATGGTGTAGCTGAGAGGAAGAACAGGCACTTGATGGAGGTGGCTCGGTCATTAATGTTCCAAGCTAATGTACCTAAAAGATTCTGGAGTGATGCTGTATCCACTGCTTGCTATCTAATCAACCGAATACCTACAAGGGTATTGAAGGATCAAGCACCATTTGAGGTACTGAACCAGCGCAAGCCATCTTTGACATATATGAGAGTGTTTGGATGCTTGTGTTATGTGTTGGTACCAGGAGAGTTGAGGAACAAGCTAGAAGCAAGAAGCAGAAAGGCAATGTTCATTGGCTACTCAACAACTCAAAAAGGATATAAGTGTTATGATCCAGAAGCTAGAAGGGTACTTGTATCTAGAGATGTGAAGTTCATTGAAGAAAGAGGATACTATGAAGAGAAGAATCAAGAAGACTTGAGGGATCTTACATCAGATAAGGCTGGAGTCTTAAGAGTGATTTTGGAAGGTCTTGGTATCAAGATGAATCAGGATCAGTCCACAAGAAGTAGACAACCAGAAGAGAGCTCAAATGAACCAAGAAGAGCTGCTCAAACACCTCACCTTGATCATGAGGGGGGAAGTGAACCTGAAACTCAAGAAAATGGCCAAGAAGGAGTCGGCTTGAGTGAAGAAGGAGAAGAGTTCAACTCAGGTTCTCATCATCAAGGTGAGCAAGACCAAGGAGATGAAGAACATCACAGTGAAGCACAAGAACCGCATATACAAGATGAGCAGGTTCAAGTGCAAGAACAACCTGTATTGAGGAGAAGCACAAGGATTAGAAAGGATCCTTCCTCTTGGGTAAACACGCGAGTGTACTACAATGCCCAAGCTGTGGAGGATCCTTCTCGAGTTGTGTGTTCCTTTGCTCAATACCCTGAAGAACATTGTGCGTTCATGGTTAACTTGGATGAGAACTATATTCCAAGAAGCTATGAAGAAGCAATCATGGATAAAGAATGGAAGGAATCAGTTGGAGCTGAGGCAGGAGCCATGATCAAGAATGATACATGGTATGAGAGTGAGTTACCAAAAGGGAAGAAGGCTGTGAGTAGTAAATGGATATTCACAATCAAGTATAAGGCTGATGGAAAGGTTGAGAGGAAGAAGTCAAGGCTAGTAGCAAGAGGTTTCACTCAAACTTATGGAGAAGATTACATAGAGACCTTTGCACCAGTAGCTAAACTACATACCATAAGGATTGTATTAAGCTTGGCTGTGAATCTTGGATGGGGGTTATGGCAAATGGATGTGAAGAATGCATTCTTACAAGGTGAACTTGAGGATGAAGTATATATGCATCCACCTCCAGGCCTAGAACACTTAGTGAAGAAAGGGAATGTGTTAAGATTGAAGAAAGCTATCTATGGGCTGAAGCAATCACCAAGGGCTTGGTACAACAAGCTGAGCACTACTCTGAATGGCCGTGGCTTCAAGAAGTCTGAACTAGACCACACTCTCTTCACACTCACAACTCCCTCAGGTATGATTGCACTTCTTGTGTATGTTGATGATATCATTATCACAGGAAGTGATAAGGAAGGTATCATAGCAACCAAGGAGTTCATTAAATCCATGTTTGAGATTAAAGATTTGGGAGAAATGAAATACTTTCTTGGAATTGAGATATGTAGATCCAAGGAAGGTTTATTCATGTCCCAAAGGAAGTATACACTTGATCTTTTGAAAGGTGCAGGTGCTTATGGAGGCAAGACTGCAAGGATGCCTATGGAGGATGGCTACAAAGTCCCACGAGAGGGGGAGATTGAAGACAGCAAACCTTATCAGGATCCTAAACTCTATAGAAAACTAGTTGGCAAATTGATTTATCTTACCATAACTAGACCTGACATTTGTTTTGCTGTGAATCAGGTGAGTCAACACATGCAAGTTCCTAAGGAGCATCATTGGCGCATGGTGGAGAGGATCTTGATGTATCTCAACGGCTCACCTGATCAAGGAGTATGGATGGGTTGCAATGGAAGCACTGAAGTGGTTGGATACTGTGATGCAGATTGGGCTGGTGATAGAGCAGACAGGAGATCAACCACAGGCTATTGCACATTCATTGGAGGCAACTTGGTGACATGGAAGAGTAAGAAGCAGAAGGTGGTCTCTTGCTCAAGTGCAGAAGCTGAGTATAGAGCTATGCTGAAGCTTACCAACGAGTTGGTGTGGATCAAAGGCATCTTGAAGCATTTGGAGATTGATCAAGCCACGCCAATGACAATGCATTGTGATAACCAAGCAGCCATTCACATTGCATCCAACTCGGTGTTTCATGAGAGAACCAAGCACATTGAAGTTGATTGCCACAAGGTGAGGCAAATGATCATTCTAGGAGTCATCTTGCCATGTTACACAAGGAGTGAAGATCAGTTGGCTGATGTGTTCACCAAGGCTGCAAGACAGAAGACAATGGAGTCCATTCATATCAGGTTGGGCCTCATTGATCTTGGGAAGGGAAGGAGCTGATCCTCTTGGCTGTGAGGTCTTTACTCTTTTTCCCTCATCAAGGTTTTGTCCCAATGGGTTTTTCTTGGTGAGGTTTTTAATGAGGAAGATCTCATAGCCATCCAAGCTTAGGCTTTCACAAAGCTAAGCTTGAGGGGGAGTGTTGAGATGAGGAAGTCATTATGAGAAGGAGAGGAAGAGCTAAGCAAGTGATGGAAAGAGTACGGACAGTACGGCCTATGTACGGACAGGGGCTTGGCCGTACATCTGAGGAAACATGAAGGAAGAAGGAGATGGGTGAGTAAAGCCTCTAGAGTACATAGAAGGTCTCAAGACTGATCAGACCGTTTAGGGATAAGGGTGGGACGAGCCTTATCCATCCAGGCCGTGGACAGGCTGTAAAGGCCAAGCGTGTGAGCCTTACCATCCGTTCATTCAAAAGGGACGCTCCCCTTTGGCTTGACTTCACATGCTTATGACTAGTGCTGCTTTCTCTTGACTTGTAACCCTAATGCCTCTTCTATAAATATTGTAACCTGATCTCATAATAAGATTAGACAGTTCTAAACAATCTCTCTCTATACTCATTTCATTATGATTCTCCATTAGTCTCTAATCTGTCTCTTAATCTCTTATTCTCTTCTATAATCCTTTCTAAACTCAGATAATCATTTACATCCTTAAATCTCATAGGAAGCAATGTGAGCCATGTATACTTAGACTTCTCATCAATGAATGTCACAAAGTATTTATGGCTGTCTCTAGACATGCATGGAGCGGTCCACACATCAGAGTGAACTAGATCAAAGCAATGCTCATAAGTAGTCTCAGATGTTGGGAAAACAGTCCTACAATGCTTTCCTAATGTGCATGCTTCACAATTCAAGTGATTGAATGACATATTAGGGATTATCAATTCAATGGCACGAGCATGAGGATGTCCTAATCTAGCATGCCAAGTAATACTATCAATCTTCTCAGCAGTACTACTCAAGCAAATAGAATCAAAGGGATTAGAGGTCTTAGCCAAGTTGAGGTGGTATAGCTGATTCTTGCTGTCTCCTCTGCCAATGACTCTCCCAGTCTTCAAATCTTGAAACTCCACTTCATCAGGTCTGAATACTACTTGACAATCAAGATCAATGGTAGCTTTCTTCACAGATAATAGATTTGAAGTGAACTGAGGCATGTAGAAGGCAGCTGTGTCCTTCTCAAACAGTTTTAGCTTTCCCACTCCTTCTATTGGGATCATGGCACCATTAGCTATCATAACACTCCCTGTTGCAGCCTTGATCTCACTTATAAGCCTCCTATCACTGATCATATGATGACTTGCTCCAGAATCAATCACAATGGGTTTAGAAGCTCCGGATTGTATAGCACTGCTTGCTGCTAAGGCTTGTACTTGTTCCATGAACACTCTCCATTCCTTCCTGGTGATGCGATCATCAGCTCCACTCCCTTTCTCCTGCTCTTTTAACACCCCACTGTCTTCTACTGATTCCCCAATGTAGGCTGAGTAAGAACACTCTCCCACAACTCTCTTCCTACCCTTTCCTATGTTGATAGATGTTGAGATGAGGAAGTCATTATGAGAAGGAGAGGAAGAGCTAAGCAAGTAATGGAAAGAGTACGGACAGTACGGCCTATGTACGGACAGGGGCTTGGCCGTACATCTGAGGAAACATGAAGGAAGAAGGAGATGGGTGAGTAAAGCCTCTAGAGTACATAGAAGGTCTCAAGACTGATCAGACCGTTTAAGGATAAGGGTGGGACGAGCCTTATCCATCCAGGCCGTGGACAGGCTGTAAAGGCCAAGCGTGTGAGCCTTACCATCCGTTCATTCAAAAGGGACGCTCCTCTTGGTCTTGACTTCACATGCTTATGACTAGTGCTGCTTTCTCTTAACTTGTAACCCTAATGCCTCTTCTATAAATATTGTAACCTCATCTCATAATAAGATCAGACAGTTCTAAACAATCTCTCTCTATACTCATTTCATTATGATTCTCCATTAGTCTCTAATCTGTCTCTTAATCTCTTATTCTCTTCTATAATCCTTTCTAAACTCAGATAATCATTTACATCCTTAAATCTCACATGGTATCAGAGCCAGGTTGATTAAAATCTGAGTTCGTGAGAGACTTTCTTAAAGGATTCAAGTTTGAAACTTTAAGAGAACAAGTGAGTGTGTTTGAGAGTTTCTTGAGAGTTCAAAAGCTCAAGGTACTTTGCGTGTGTCTTGGTGATCCGTGGGAGGTTCATTTGAAGACTCAAGGGTAAATCTTTGTTCTAGAGGGCAGTGTGGGTTCTCAGTACAAGATCTAGTAGGGTGTTCAAGCTGTAGACGTCAAGCTGTTCAAGATGGAAAGTGTTTTGAAGATGAAGGTCGCGGTGACATTCAAAGGAAGCAACTACCTAGTCTGGTCTAGGATGGTGAAGACTGCTGTGGGAAGCAAGGGTTTGTGGAAGCATATCACAGCTGGTGAAGCTCCAAGGGCGATTACTCAAGAGGGTGACGCAGAGAGCTCCGAGGAGAGTGTTGTGGAGAAGTGGCAACAAGAAGACATGATGGTGATGTCAGTTCTTCATGCCTCGTTGGAACCGGCTATCCTAGATGCTTATAGCTACTGTGAGACAGCCAAGGAGCTGTGGGACACTCTGAAGAAGGTGTATGGAAATGTTTCTAACCTGAACCGAGTGTTTGAAGTCAAGAAGGCAATCAACGAGTTAACCCAAGATGACATGGAGTTTACAAAGCATTTGGGGAGGTTCAGGACATTGTGGTCTGAGCTGGAGATGTTGAGGCCAAGCACAGTTGATCCAGAGCTTCTAAATGAGAGGCGTGAGCAGGACAAGGTCTTTGGGTTGCTGCTCACATTGAATGCAAGCTACAATGGTCTCATTCAGCACATGCTAAGGTCCGAGAAATTACCTGACCTTGAGGAGGTGTGTGCTCAGATACAAAGGGAGCAGGGCTCAATAGGCTTGTTTGGAGGCAAGGGAGACTTATCTCTTGCAAATGCTGTGCAATCTGACCGTGAAGAACCTCCTCAAGCCAACAAAGCTGGCTACAACAAGTATGAGAAGTTCAATGGGAATTGTGATCATTGCAAGAAGTATGGGCACAAGAAGATTCAGTGCTGGATACTCCATCCCCACTTGAAGCCGGCTAAGTTCATAAAGGAGAAAGAGGCAAGAGCTCACATGACTGAAGGATCAAGTGGAGCAGGGCCATCCAACCGAGGAACTGAAGTGGACAACCGTGAAGGGAATGGAAAAGCTTTGGTGACTTATACTGGAGCCATCAACCCCCGAGGCAATGATCAAGACTTCATCAGGAGGTCCGAGATGGATGCACTCATCAAAATGCTCAAGGATAATGGTAACATTCATGGGTATTCATTTGGTGCCTCTATGATTGCTAGGACTATAGAAATGACTCACAGTAAGGCTGAGATTGCTAGGAATGATAGTAAGGCTGGAATTGAGCAGTACATTGATAGAAATGCTAGGATGAATGCATATAGATCAAATTGTATCTGCCATCATGCTAGCAATGCATCCAAACCATTGATTATAGATTCAGGTGCATCTCATCATATGATTAGTGACACCAACCTGATTAAAGACATAGAACCTACTAATGGATGTGTGATGATTGCAAATGGAGATAAGATACCTATTAAGGGAATAGGAAACTTAAAGCTATTTGATAAGACTACTAGAGCATTTTACATTCCTGAATTCACATCAAATCTACTTTCAGTTAAGAAATGCACTACTGATTTGAATTGCAATGTTATATTCAGTCCTAATGATGTGAAGTTTCAGGATATTGAAAGCAGCCAACTGATTGGAAAAGGAGTTACAAAGGGAGAGTTATATATGCTTGAGAAGCTTGATCCTGTTTCCAATCATAACTGCTCATTTACTTCTGCTTCTAGTTTGAATAAAAATGCATTGTGGCATGCTAGACTAGGTCATCCCCATGAGAGGGCTTTAAACTTGATGTTACCAGGTGTGGTTTTTGAAAATGATAAGTGTGAAGCTTGCATTTTAGGCAAGCATTGTAAGAATGTATTTCCAAGAACATCTACTGCTTATGAAAATTGCTTTGATTTGATTCATACTGATGTGTGGACTGCACCTATTTTCTCTAGAGATAATCATAAGTACTTTGTCACATTCATTGATGAAAAATCTAAATACACCTGGTTAACACTAATTCCATCAAAAGATAGGGTGATAGATGCATTCAAGAACTTTCAAGCTTATGTGACTAACCATTATCATGCTAAGATTAAAATTTTGAGATCAGATAATGGAGGAGAATACACAAGCTATGCGTTCAAAAGCCATCTAGATCATCATGGAATACTTCATCAAACAAGCTGCCCCTACACACCACAACAGAATGGTGTAGCTGAGAGGAAGAACAGGCACTTGATGGAGGTGGCTCGGTCATTAATGTTCCAAGCTAATGTACCTAAAAGATTCTGGAGTGATGCTGTATCTACTGCTTGCTATCTCATCAACCGAATACCTACAAGGGTATTGAAGGATCAAGCACCGTTTGAGGTACTGAACCAGCGCAAGCCATCTTTGACATATATGAGAGTGTTTGGATGCTTGTGTTATGTGTTGGTACCAGGAGAGTTGAGGAACAAGCTAGAAGCAAGAAGCAGAAAGGCAATGTTCATTGGCTACTCAACAACTCAAAAAGGATATAAGTGTTATGATCCAGAAGCTAGAAGGGTACTCGTATCTAGAGATGTGAAGTTCATTGAAGAAAGAGGATACTATGAAGAGAAGAATCAAGAAGACTTGAGGGATCTTACATCAGATAAGGCTGGAGTCTTAAGAGTGATTTTGGAAGGTCTTGGTATCAAGATGAATCAGGATCAGTCCACAAGAAGTGGACAACCAGAAGAGAGCTCAAATGAACCAAGAAGAGCTGCTCAAACACCTCACCTTGATCATGAGGGGGGAAGTGAACCTGAAACTCAAGAAAATGGCCAAGAAGGAGTCGGCTTGAGTGAAGAAGGAGAAGAGTTCAACTCAGGTTCTCATCATCAAGGTGAGCAAGACCAAGGAGATGAAGAACATCACAGTGAAGCACAAGAACCGCATATACAAGATGAGCAGGTTCAAGTGCAAGAACAACCTGTATTGAGGAGAAGCACAAGGATTAGAAAGGATCCTTCCTCTTGGGTAAACACGCGAGTGTACTACAATGCCCAAGCTGTGGAGGATCCTTCTCGAGTTGTGTGTTCCTTTGCTCAATACCCTGAAGAACATTGTGCGTTCATGGTTAACTTGGATGAGAACTATATTCCAAGAAGCTATGAAGAAGCAATCATGGATAAAGAATGGAAGGAATCAGTTGGAGCTGAGGCAGGAGCCATGATCAAGAATGATACATGGTATGAGAGTGAGTTACCAAAAGGGAAGAAGGCTGTGAGTAGTAAATGGATATTCACAATCAAGTATAAGGCTGATGGAAAGGTTGAGAGGAAGAAGTCAAGGCTAGTAGCAAGAGGTTTCACCCAAACTTATGGAGAAGATTACATAGAGACCTTTGCACCAGTAGCTAAACTACATACCATAAGGATTGTATTAAGCTTGGCTGTGAATCTTGGATGGGGGTTATGGCAAATGGATGTGAAGAATGCATTCTTACAAGGTGAACTTGAGGATGAAGTATATATGCATCCACCTCCAGGCCTAGAACACTTAGTGAAGAAAGGGAATGTGTTAAGATTGAAGAAAGCTATCTATGGGCTGAAGCAATCACCAAGGGCTTGGTACAACAAGCTGAGCACTACCCTGAATGGCCGTGGCTTCAAGAAGTCTGAACTAGACCACACTCTCTTCACACTCACAACTCCCTCAGGTATGATTGCACTTCTTGTGTATGTTGATGATATCATTATCACAGGAAGTGATAAGGAAGGTATCATAGCAACCAAGGAGTTCATTAAATCCATGTTTGAGATTAAAGATTTGGGAGAAATGAAATACTTTCTTGGAATTGAGATATGTAGATCCAAGGAAGGTTTATTCATGTCCCAAAGGAAGTATACACTTGATCTTTTGAAAGGTGCAGGTGCTTATGGAGGCAAGACTGCAAGGATGCCTATGGAGGATGGCTACAAAGTCCCACGAGAGGGGGAGATTGAAGACAGCAAACCTTATCAGGATCCTAAACTCTATAGAAAACTAGTTGGCAAATTGATTTATCTTACCATAACTAGACCTGACATTTGTTTTGCTGTGAATCAGGTGAGTCAACACATGCAAGTTCCTAAGGAGCATCATTGGCGCATGGTGGAGAGGATCTTGATGTATCTCAACGGCTCACCTGATCAAGGAGTATGGATGGGTTGCAATGGAAGCACTGAAGTGGTTGGATACTGTGATGCAGATTGGGCTGGTGATAGAGCAGACAGGAGATCAACCACAGGCTATTGCACATTCATTGGAGGCAACTTGGTGACATGGAAGAGTAAGAAGCAGAAGGTGGTCTCTTGCTCAAGTGCAGAAGCTGAGTATAGAGCTATGCTGAAGCTTACCAACGAGTTGGTGTGGATCAAAGGCATCTTGAAGCATTTGGAGATTGATCAAGCCACACCAATGACAATGCATTGTGATAACCAAGCAGCCATTCACATTGCATCCAACTCGGTGTTTCATGAGAGAACCAAGCACATTGAAGTTGATTGCCACAAGGTGAGGCAAATGATCATTCTAGGAGTCATCTTGCCATGTTACACAAGGAGTGAAGATCAGTTGGCTGATGTGTTCACCAAGCTGCAAGACAGAAGACAATGGAGTCCATTCATATCAGGTTGGGCCTCATTGATCTTGGGAAGGGAAGGAGCTGATCCTCTTGGCTGTGAGGTCTTTACTCTTTTTCCCTCATCAAGGTTTTGTCCCAATGGGTTTTCCTTGGTGAGGTTTTTAATGAGGAAGATCTCATAGCCATCCAAGCTTAGGCTTTCACAAAGCTAAGCTTGAGGGGGAGTGTTGAGATGAGGAAGTCATTATGAGAAGGAGAGGAAGAGCTAAGCAAGTAATGGAAAGAGTACGGACAGTACGGCCTATGTACGGACAGGGGCTTGGCCGTACATCTGAGGAAACATGAAGGAAGAAGGAGATGGGTGAGTAAAGCCTCTAGAGTACATAGAAGGTCTCAAGACTGATCAGACCGTTTAAGGATAAGGGTGGGACGAGCCTTATCCATCCAGGCCGTGGACAGGCTGTAAAGGCCAAGCGTGTGAGCCTTACCATCCGTTCATTCAAAAGGGACGCTCCTCTTGGTCTTGACTTCACATGCTTATGACTAGTGCTGCTTTCTCTTAACTTGTAACCCTAATGCCTCTTCTATAAATATTGTAACCTCATCTCATAATAAGAACACACAGTTCTAAACAATCTCTCTCTATACTCATTTCATTATGATTCTCCATTAGTCTCTAATCTGTCTCTTAATCTCTTATTCTCTTCTATAATCCTTTCTAAACTCAGATAATCATTTACATCCTTAAATCTCACAATAGAAGCTTTGGATAGCATTCTGTGTTGAGAAGAAGACCAAGAAGTGAAGAGATGAAGCTTTGAGGTTCAATAGAGTGTTGAGGCTGAGACAGTAACTTTAGAGTTTTACTGTGGTAACTTTATTTTAACCACAGTAACTACTTGGGAAGTTACCTGAAGTGATGAGAAGGTAACTTGGTGAAGAGAGGAGTTGAAACTCGTCCAAGGAGGGTAAGGGATAAGGTTTCTCTTGGCTGGAAAGGATAAGCATCTTTACAGCAAGTGACAGCCTGTCCAAGCATGTGAAGCATCTCAGCCTAGTATTTCTATTGACTTCACATGCTTATAGGTCTAGATTGAATACACTGAACCTAGACATGATTGTAATCTCTTTATAGCTTGTAATCTCTCATCTGAATCAATTAATGGAGTTTTGAGTATTCTCTCTTGTTCTTTATTCTCTTAGTCTCTCTTAAATCTCCAAATCTACACTAATCATCTCTTGATATTTATTCATCACTCTACATACACAAAAGTGTATATGGTATCAGAGCCAGGTTGGCAAGGAAGGGAGTGGTGATTTGCGAGAATCTGTTGTGTGTTCTTGCTGTTCTTGAGCTGTTCTTGAGCTGTTCTTCAGTTTCTGGGTATTTGGGAGGTTGTCTGGTCGATTCAAGCAACCTCAACAGGAGATGAAGCACAGGTTTAGTAAATCTTTGGGGCGTGAAGAAGAAATGGATGGAGTGTGTTCAAGATGGATAAAGGGAGCTTTGGAAAGCTGTGGGTTATGGAGCAGTCATGGAAAGGGGAAACCTTTCATGGAAATGGCTACTGAAGAAGGTCAGACAAGAGGTCTGAATCTGGGAAATGAAGTTGTTCAAGGAGACACTACAAAGAGTGAGATTGAAGCAACTTTAGGCAAGTCCAAGCCTGTAAGAGTCGTTGAGGACAAAGGGATGATCCGCGGCTTGAGACAAGGAAGGGATGAGTGTTATCAGCTTGTGGGAAGGCTGAGAGAAGTATGGTCAGAGTTAGATGTGGTGAAGGCACACACATCAAATCCGAGATGTGGTCAAGAAAGGAGGAAGCAAGATGTGATCTTTGGCTTCCTTATGGAAGAGGTATGTGAGCTTGTTAAACACACTTGTGATGTGTGGGAGATGAACAGGAAACCAGAAAGATGGAAGGGAGGTACAAGCTGTAAGAAGGGAAGGTTGAGAAAACTTTCTAAGGAGTGGTTAATGAAGAGAAGGGCATGGAGAAAGGGTAGCGAGTCTGAGCACTTAAGTGACAGGATGAGTGTGATCTTGAAGAGAATCAAGGATATACTTCAGCAGATGGTTATAGGAGAGTGTTCATACTCAGCTTACTTGGGAGAATCAGTAGAAGATGGTGTAAGTACAAGGAGGCAGGAGACCAAAGGAGGAGAGGATCCAATCACAAAGAAAGAATGGGATGAGTTTGTTAAGTGTGTGTATGAACTGGTTGCAAGAAAGAAGCAAGGTGCTCTAGCTGCAAGTGAGAAGCAAAGCGATTCCTACACAGCCTCTAAACCTATCATAATTGATTCTGGAGCAACACATCATATGATCAGTGATAGGAGTCTGATAAGTGATGTCAGGGCTGCAACAGGGTGTGTTACCATAGCTAATGGCGCTCAGATCCCAGTAGAAGGAATGGGAAACCTCAAGCTGTTTGAGAAGAGCTCAACCGCCTTATATCTGCCTCAGTTCACTTCAAATCTGATATCTGTTAAGAAAGCTACAATTGATCTGGATTGTCAAGTAGTATTCAGGCCAAATGAAGTTGAGTTTCAAGATTTGAAGACTGGAAGAGTTATTGGCAGAGGGGATAGCAAGCATCACTTATATCATCTCCAAACAGCTAAGACTCTTAATCCCATTAACTCTATGTGCCTGAGTAGTGCTGCTGATAGGTGTGATAGTATGACTTGGCATGCTAGATTAGGACATCCTCATGCTCGTGCAATTGAGTTAATCATGCCTAATATGTCATTTAATCACTTGGAGTGTGAAGCATGCATATTAGGAAAGCATTGTAGGACTGTCTTTCCAGCATCAGAGACTATATATGAGCATTGCTTTGATCTAGTTCACTCAGATGTGTGGACATCTCCGTGTGAGTCTAGGGATAGCCAGAAGTACTTTGTAACTTTTATTGATGAGAAATCAAAGTATACATGGGTCACTTTGATTCCCTCTAAAGATAGAGTCCTAGAAGCCTTTATGAACTTCCAAGCATATGTAACTAATCAATACAATGCTACTGTGAAGGTGCTAAGATCTGATAATGGAGGAGAATACACTAGCAATGCTTTCAAGAGTTATCTAGCAAAGCATGGGATTGTGCAGCAGACAAGCTGTCCTTACACACCACAGCAGAATGGGGTGGCTGAGAGAAAGAATAGGCACTTGATGGAGGTAGCAAGGTCAATGATGTTTCATGCAAATGTTCCAAAGAGGTTTTGGGGGGATGCTGTTCAGACTGCATGCTATCTCATCAACAGAGTTCCGACCAAGATCCTAAAGAATCTGTCTCCCTTTGAGGTATTGAACAAGACTAAACCACACCTTGATCATTTGAGAGTCTTTGGGTGTTTATGTTATGTGATGGTTCCCGGAGAGAGGAGGAACAAGCTAGAAGCAAAGAGTACTAAAGCTATGTTCATTGGGTACTCAATCACTCAGAAAGGGTACAAATGTTATGATCCAATAACCAGGAGGGTTTTGGTATCCAGAGAAGTGAAGTTTGTGGAGTCTAAAGGATATTATGAGGAGAAGAAATGGGAAGACCTAGAGGATCTGTCCCGAGCTCCAACAGAGAAGGCAACAACACTGAGAGTGTTGTTGGAGAGGCTAGGGATAGGATTATCCCAAGATCAGAAACCAGGAAGGAGAGAACCTTCTAACCAAGCTGGAGAAGCTGGAGAAACAACCCCTCTTGATCATGAGAGGGGGAATGGATCTGAATCAGAGGAGCAGGAGCAAAACCAAGAGGATTCAGGACAGCATGATCATGAGGAGACACATGAAGTAGAGAATGTTGTTCAGTCTACTGGTACAGAGGAGAGTGAGGATCAGTCAGATGGAAATGAGCAGGGAGAACCTACTGGCTTAGGAGAAGAAACACAAGATAATATTCAGGCTGAAGAATACGTTGAGACCCTGCGGAGGAGCACAAGGATAAAGAGGGATCCTTCCAACTGGGTAAACACGAGAGTGTACTACAATGCCCAGGCTGTGGAGCATCCTTCTCAAGCTGTGTGTTCCTTTGCTGAGTTTCCAGAGGAGCATCATGCCTTTATGATTAGTCTGGATGAGAGTTATGTACCAAGGACTTATGAAGAAGCTATGTTAGACAAGGAATGGAAAGAATCAGTGGGAGCTGAAGCAGGTGCTATGATCAAAAATGATACATGGTATGAGAGTGAGCTGCCTAAGGGAAAGAGGGCTGTATCTAGTAGATGGATCTTCACAATCAAGTATCTAGCAAATGGACAGATTGATAGGAAGAAGACCAGATTGGTTGCAAGAGGATTTACACAGACCTATGGAGAGGATTACATTGATACCTTTGCACCAGTAGCTAAGCTACATACAGTTCGGATTGTGTTGTCCATTGCAACAAACTTGGAGTGGGATTTGTGGCAGATGGATGTGAAGAATGCTTTCTTACAAGGTGAGCTAGAAGATGAGGTATACATGCTTCCTCCTCCTGGTCTTGAGCATCTAGTAAAACCAGGAAATGTTTTGAGATTGAAGAAGGCAATCTATGGGCTGAAGCAGTCTCCTAGAGCTTGGTACAGGAAGCTGAGTACAACCCTGAATGGCAGAGGATTCAGGAAGTCTGAACTGGATCATACACTCTTCACTTTGGTTACTCCATCAGGGATCATTGTGATACTGGTATATGTGGATGATTTGATTATCACAGGGAGTGATAAGGCTGGGATTAAAGCCACTAAAGAGTTCCTCAAGTCTGTGTTTGACATCAAAGACTTGGGAGAGATGAAGTATTTCTTGGGGATTGAGATATGCAGATCCAAGGAGGGTTTGTTTATGTCTCAAAGGAAGTATACAATGGATATGCTGAAGGAGACTGATGTACTTGGAGGAAAGGTAGCAAAGACACCTCTTGAGGAGGGGTATAAGGTCTTGCGTGAGGGGGAGGTTGAAGAGAAGCAGTTGTTTGAGGATCCTAAGCTATACAGGAAGATGGTTGGCAAGTTGATCTACTTGACCATCACACGGCCAGATATATGTTTTGCAGTGAACCAAGTGAGTCAGCATATGCAGGCGCCAAAGGTACATCATTGGAAGATGGTTGATAGGATACTGAGGTATTTGAGTGGCACGCCTGGTCAAGGAGTTTGGATGGGTTGCAATGGCAGTACAGAAGTGGTTGGGTATTGTGATGCTGATTGGGCAGGAGATAGAGTGGACAGGAGATCAACTACTGGATATTGTACATTCATTGGAGGGAACTTGGTTACTTGGAAGAGTAAGAAGCAAAAGGTTATCTCTTGTTCAAGTGCTGAAGCTGAGTATAGAGCCATGTTGAAGCTGACAAACGAATTGGTGTGGATCAAGGGGATCTTGAAGCATCTAGAGATTGAGCAGAGTACTCCTATGACTATGCATTGTGATAATCAAGCAGCTATCCACATTGCCTCCAACTCAGTGTTTCATGAGAGAACAAAGCACATAGAGGTGGATTGTCATAAGGTGAGGCAGATGATTATCTTAGGAGTGATTCTGCCATGTTATACAAGGAGTGAAGATCAGCTTGCAGATGTGTTTACCAAGGCAGCGAGATTGAAGACAATGGAGTCCATACTATCCAGGCTTGGACTCATCGATCTTACTCCCAGGAGCTGAGCCCCTTAACCATGGAGTCTCCACTCTTTTTCCCTCATCAAAGTTTTATCCCAATGGGTTTTCTTTGGTGAGGTTTTTAATGAGGGAGGTCTTCATGGTTTCCAAGCTTGACTTGTTCCACATGGTCAAGCTTGAGGGGGAGTGTTGAGAAGAAGACCAAGAAGTGAAGAGATGAAGCTTTGAGGTTCAATAGAGTGTTGAGGCTGAGACAGTAACTTTAGAGTTTTACTGTGGTAACTTATTTTAACCACAGTAACTACTTGGGAAGTTACCTGAAGTGATGAGAAGGTAACTTGGTGAAGAGAGGAGTTGAAACTCGTCCAAGGAGGGTAAGGGATAAGGTTTCTCTTGGCTGGAAAGGATAAGCATCTTTACAGCAAGTGACAGCCTGTCCAAGCATGTGAAGCATCTCAGCCTAGTATTTCTATTGACTTCACATGCTTATAGGTCTAGATTGAATACACTGAACCTAGACATGATTGTAATCTCTTTATAGCTTGTAATCTCTCATCTGAATCAATTAATGGAGTTTTGAGTATTCTCTCTTGTTCTTTATTCTCTTAGTCTCTCTTAAATCTCCAAATCTACACTAATCATCTCTTGATATTTATTCATCACTCTACATACACAAAAGTGTATATTCTGCACCTTCTCTTCTTCCGGAAGCCCTCACTCCTACTCCCGGTTAGCCTCCATGAGCTCTCACTCCTACTCATGGTTAGCTCCTGGAAGCTCTCACTCCTACTCCCAGTTGGCTTCCATGAGCTCTCACTCCTACTCATGGTTAGCCTCTCATCATCTCTCATTATCTCATACGCCCTTCTTATAAGCACACAGACCTCTTCCATTTCCGGAAGCTGTTCCCCTCTTATTACCATCTCCACCAGCCACCCATATGATGACTCCATGCTCGCCAAGAGCTTCAAGACTGTCGCTTGCTCTTGTGTAGTATCCCCATCCACATGGGATCTCAACCCTTGTAGTTCAACCCACAAATGTTGTAGCTTCCTCACATGGTTATTAAACCCTTCTCTTCCTGGTTTAACTTCACTAATCACCTTCTTGACTTCATACACTCTCCTAAGACTGATCTTGTTCTCATAAACATCTTCAATCTTCTCAAGCAGTGTACTTTCTTCAAGACTAAAGCAATCTCCACTTGTTTCTCTTGCTGTCTGATCTTTCTCAGCAGCTTTACCCTTCAAAGACTCTTCCTTCTCATGGTTTCTCCAAACTCCACACCTTTTCAGAGTTGTTTTCATTTGTGAGAACCACCCCCAATCATTCCCTCTCTCTTTCTTCTCTTCACGCCTTGTTGTACCAGATTGAAGCAGCTCCATTTTCTTTAGCCTAGATCTTCCCTCAAATGCTTTAATCTCTCACGCCAAGCTTAACCACAAGCTAGACACCTCTTCTGACCTTGTCAAACACCTAAAGGGACTCCCTTGAAGCTGACTCTCCAAAAGAAACACCAACAGACACAAACTTGACTTTTAAAGGATCTAGCTCTTGAACAAAATCTCAAGAACTCTCAAGAACACTCAAGAACACTCAAGAACATTTGGAACAACGAAATCACTCTCTCCTTTTAAAGGAACCTGGCTCTGATACCATATTAGATTTTGTGATTTAAAGAGTGATTAAGTTTAATCTGAGAATTAAAGAGATTGGAGATTAAGAACAAGAGAGAGAGAGACTCAAAACTCCATTAATTAATTTAATGTCTCAGATACAAGTTATATAGGAAGAGATAAGGCTGATACAAAGGGGATTTCGAAATGGGACTCAAAGCATGTGAAGTCAAGGCTAGCTGGCTGCTGAGAGGCTTCACATGCTTGGACAGGCTGTAAAGTAGCTTTACCTTTCCAGCTATGACCAGACCTTATCCAAACAGCTCCTCCCTTATCCTGACTCCTCTTGGGCGTGCTTCTCCTCACCAAAGTGATCCAAGGTAACTTCCTAACCCTTTAACTTAGTTACCACAGTAAAACAAAAGTTACTGTGGTAAAACTCCAAAGTTACTATCTGTCCCAATACTCTTCCTCTATCAATGTATCCACTCTTTATCACCTCATCTCAACAATCAGTGGAGAATCATTAGGAAGTGGAAAAAATCTCACAGGAGTTAGGATGAAGAAGCTATCCCACTTTCAAATCAGGTGATCCCAGTTTTCCTGTTTGGGAATATGACAACTTCTTAGTCATTCAAATCAAACCAAGAAGAATCGCGATGTAAGAAGCTTGATTTTGATACATAAAGTAGTGGAGAATCATTAGGAAGTCGAATAAATCTCATAGGAATTAGGATGAAGAAGCTATCACACTTTCAAATCAGGTGATCCCAGTTTTCCTGTTTGGGAATATGCAACTTCTTTGTCATTCTAATCAAACCAGGAAAAATCGCGATGTAAGAAGCTTGATTTTGATACATAAAGTAGTGGAGAATCATTAGGAAGTGGAATAAATCTCATAAGAGTTAGGATGAAGAAGCTATCCCACTTTCAAATCAGGTGATTCCAGTTTTCCTGTTTGGGAATATGACAACGTCTTTGTCATTCAAATCAAACCAGGAAGAATCGCGATGTAAGAAGCTTGATTTTGATACATAAAGTAGTGGAGAATCACTAGTAAGTGGAAAAATCTCATAGGAGTTAGGATGAAGAAGCTATCCCACTTTCAAATCAGGTGATCCCAGTTTTCCTGTTTGAGAATATGACAACTTCTTTGTCATTCTAATCAAAACAGGAAGAATCGCGATGTAAAAGCTTGATTTTGATACATAAAGTAGTGGAGAATCATTAGGAAGTGGAATAAATCTCATAGGAGTTAGGATGAAGAAGCTATCCCACTTTCAAATCAGGTGATCCCAGTTTTCCTGTTTGGGAATATGACAACTTCTTTGTCATTCTAATCAAACCAGGAAGAATCGCGATGTAAGAAGCTTGATTTTGATACATAAAGTAGTGGAGAATCATTAGGAAGTGGAATAAATCTCATAGGAATTAGGATGAAGAAGCTATCACACTTTCAAATCAGGTGATCCCAGTTTTTCTGTTTGGGAATATGACAACTTCTTTGTCATTCTAATCAAACCAGGATGAATCGCGATGTAAGAAGCTTGATTTTGATACATAAAGTAGTGGAGAATCATTAGGAAGTGGAATAAATCTCATAGGAGTTAGGATGAAGAAGCTATCCCACTTTCAAATCAGGTGATCCCAGTTTTCCTGTTTGGGAATATGACAACTTCTTTGTCATTCTAATCAAACAGGAAGAATCGCGATGTAAGAAGCTTGATTTTGATACATAAAGTAGTGGAGAATCATTAGGAAGTGGAATAAATCTCATAGGAGTTAGGATGAAGAAGCTATCATACTTTCAAATCAGGTGATCCCAGTTTTCCTGTTTGGGAATATGACAACTTCTTTGTCATTCTAATCAAACCAGGATGAATCGCGATGTAAGAAGCTTGATTTTGATACATAAAGTAGTGGAAATCATTAGGAAGTGGAATAAATCTCATAGGAGTTAGGATGAAGAAGCTATCCCACTTTCAAATCAGGTGATCCCAGTTTTCCTGTTTGGGAATATGACAACTTCTTTGTCATTCTAATCAAACCCGGAAGAATCGCGATGTAAGAAGCTTGATTTTGATACATAAAGTAGTGGAGAATCACTAGGAAGTGGAAAAATCTCATAGGAGTTAGGATGAAGAAGCTATCCCACTTTCAAATCAGTGATCCCAGTTTTCCTGTTTGGGAATATGACAACTTCTTTGTCATTCTAATCAAACAGGATGAATCGCGATGTAAGAAGCTTGATTTTGATACATAAAGTAGTGGAGAATCACTAGGAAGTGGAATAAATCTCATAGGAGTTAGGATGAAGAAGCTATCCCACTTTCAAATCAGGTGATCCCAGTTTTCCTGTTTGGGAATATGACAACTTCTTTGTCATCCTAAACAAAACAGGAAGAATCGCGATGTCAGAAGCATGATTTTGATACATAAAGTAGTGGAGAATCATTAGGAAGTGGAATAAATCTCATAGGAGTTAGGATGAAGAAGCTATCCCACTTTCAAATCAGGTGATCCCAGTTTTCCTGTTTGGGAATATGACAACTTCTTTGTCATTTTAATCAAACCAGGATGAATCGCGATGTAAGAAGCTTGATTTTGATACATAAAGTAGTGGAAAATCATTAGGAAGTGGAATAAATCTCATAGGAATTAGGATGAAGAAGCTATCACACTTTCAAATCAGGTGATCCCAGTTTTCCTGTTTGGGAATATGACAACTTCTTTGTCATTCTAATCAAACCGGAAGAATCGCGATGTAAGAAGCTTGATTTTGATACATAAAGTAGTGGAGAATCACTAGTAAGTGGAAAAAATCTCATAGGAGTTAGGATGAAGAAGCTATCCCACTTTCAAATCAGGTGATCCCAGTTTTCCTGTTTGGGAATATGACAACTTCTTTGTCATTCTAATCAAACCAGGATGAATCGCGATGTAAGAAGCTTGATTTTGATACATAAAGTAGTGGAGAATCACTAGGAAGTGGAATAAATCTCATAGGAGTTAGGATGAAGAAGCTATCCCACTTTCAAATCAGGTGATCCCAGTTTTCCTGTTTGGGAATATGACAACTTCTTTGTCATTCTAATCAAACCAGGAAGAATCGCGATGTAAGAAGCTTGATTTTGATACATAAAGTAGTGGAGAATCATTAGGAAGTGGAATAAATCTCATAGGAGTTAGGATGAAGAAGCTATCCCACTTTCAAATCAGGTGATCCCAGTTTTCCTGTTTGGGAATATGACAACTTCTTTGTCATTCTAATCAAACCAGGATGAATCGCGATGTAAGAAGCTTGATTTTGATACATAAAGTAGTGGAGAATCATTAGGAAGTGGAATAAATCTCATAGGAGTTAGGATGAAGAAGCTATCCCACTTTCAAATCAGGTGATCCCAGTTTTCCTGTTTGGGAATATGACAACTTCTTTGTCATTCTAATCAAACCAGGAAGAATCGCGATGTAAGAAGCTTGATTTTGATACATAAAGTAGTGGAGAATCACTAGGAAGTGGAAAAATCTCATAGGAGTTAGGATGAAGAAGCTATCCCACTTTCAAATCAGGTGATCCCAGTTTTCCTGTTTGGGAATATGACAACTTCTTTGTCATTCTAATCAAACCAGGAAGAATCGCGATGTAAGAAGCTTGATTTTGATACATAAAGTAGTGGAGAATCATTAGGAAGTGGAATAAATCTCATAGGAGTTAGGATGAAGAAGCTATCCCACTTTCAAATCAGGTGATCCCAGTTTTCCTGTTTGGGAATATGACAACTTCTTTGTCATTCTAATCAAACCAGGAAGAATCGCGATGTAAGAAGCTTGATTTTGATACATAAAGTAGTGGAGAATCATTAGGAAGTGGAATAAATCTCATAGGAGTTAGGATGAAGAAGCTATCCCACTTTCAAATCAGGTGATCCCAGTTTTCCTGTTTGGGAATATGACAACTTCTTTGTCATTCTAATCAAACCAGGATGAATCGCGATGTAAGAAGCTTGATTTTGATACATAAAGTAGTGGAGAATCATTAGGAAGTGGAATAAATCTCATAGGAGTTAGGATGAAGAAGCTATCCCACTTTCAAATCAGGTGATCCCAGTTTTCCTGTTTGGGAATATGACAACTTCTTTGTCATTCTAATCAAACAGGAAGAATCGCGATGTAAGAAGCTTGATTTTGATACATAAAGTAGTGGAGAATCATTAGGAAGTGGAATAAATCTCATAGGAGTTAGGATGAAGAAGCTATCCCACTTTCAAATCAGGTGATCCCAGTTTTCCTGTTTGGGAATATGACAACTTCTTTGTCATTCTAATCAAACCAGGATGAATCGCGATGTAAGAAGCTTGATTTTGATACATAAAGTAGTGGAGAATCATTAGGAAGTGGAATAAATCTCATAGGAGTTAGGATGAAGAAGCTATCCCACTTTCAAATCAGGTGATCCCAGTTTTCCTGTTTGGGAATATGACAACTTCTTTGTCATTCTAATCAAACCAGGAAGAATCGCGATGTAAGAAGCTTGATTTTGATACATAAAGTAGTGGAGAATCACTAGGAAGTGGAAAAATCTCATAGGAGTTAGGATGAAGAAGCTATCCCACTTTCAAATCAGGTGATCCCAGTTTTCCTGTTTGGGAATATGACAACTTCTTTGTCATTCTAATCAAAACAGGAAGAATCGCGATGTAAGAAGCTTGATTTTGATACATAAAGTAGTGGAGAATCATTAGGAAGTGGAATAAATCTCATAGGAGTTAGGATGAAGAAGCTATCCCACTTTCAAATCAGGTGATCCCAGTTTTCCTGTTTGGGAATATGACAACTTCTTTGTCATTCTAATCAAACCAGGAAGAATCGCGATGTAAGAAGCTTGATTTTGATACATAAAGTAGTGGAGAATCATTAGGAAGTGGAATAAATCTCATAGGAGTTAGGATGAAGAAGCTATCCCACTTTCAAATCAGGTGATCCCAGTTTTCCTGTTTGGGAATATGACAACTTCTTTGTCATTCTAATCAAACCAGGATGAATCGCGATGTAAGAAGCTTGATTTTGATACATAAAGTAGTGGAGAATCATTAGGAAGTGGAATAAATCTCATAGGAGTTAGGATGAAGAAGCTATCCCACTTTCAAATCAGGTGATCCCAGTTTTCCTGTTTGGGAATATGACAACTTCTTTGTCATTCTAATCAAACCAGGAAGAATCGCGATGTAAGAAGCTTGATTTTGATACATAAAGTAGTGGAGAATCATTAGGAAGTGGAATAAATCTCATAGGAGTTAGGATGAAGAAGCTATCCCACTTTCAAATCAGGTGATCCCAGTTTTCCTGTTTGGGAATATGACAACTTCTTTGTCATTCTAATCAAACCAGGATGAATCGCGATGTAAGAAGCTTGATTTTGATACATAAAGTAGTGGAGAATCATTAGGAAGTGGAATAAATCTCATAGGAGTTAGGATGAAGAAGCTATCCCACTTTCAAATCAGGTGATCCCAGTTTTCCTGTTTGGGAATATGACAACTTCTTTGTCATTCTAATCAACCAGGAAGAATCGCGATGTAAGAAGCTTGATTTTGATACATAAAGTAGTGGAGAATCATTAGGAAGTGGAAAAAATCTCATAGGAGTTAGGATGAAGAAGCTATCCCACTTTCAAATCAGGTGATCCCAGTTTTCCTGTTTGGGAATATGACAACTTCTTTGTCATTCTAATCAAACCAGGATGAATCGCGATGTAAGAAGCTTGATTTTGATACATAAAGTAGTGGAGAATCATTAGGAAGTGGAATAAATCTCATAGGAGTTAGGATGAAGAAGCTATCCCACTTTCAAATCAGGTGATCCCAGTTTTCCTGTTTGGGAATATGACAACTTCTTTGTCATTCTAATCAACCAGAAAATCCAGGAAGAATCGCGATGTAAGAAGCTTGATTTTGATACATAAAGTAGTGGAGAATCATTAGGAAGTGGAATAAATCTCATAGGAGTTAGGATGAAGAAGCTATCCCACTTTCAAATCAGGTGATCCCAGTTTTCCTGTTTGGGAATATGACAACTTCTTTGTCATTCTAATCAAACCAGGAAGAATCGTGATGTAAAAAGCTTGATTTTGATACATAAAGTAGTGGAGAATCATTAGGAAGTGGAATAAATCTCATAGGAGTTAGGATGAAGAAGCTATCCCACTTTCAAATCAGGTGATCCCAGTTTTCCTGTTTGGGAATATGACAACTTCTTTGTCATTCTAATCAAACCAGGAAGAATCGCGATGTAAGAAGCTTGATTTTGATACATAAAGTAGTGGAGAATCATTAGGAAGTGGAAAAAATCTCATAGGAGTTAGGATGAAGAAGCTATCCCACTTTCAAATCAGGTGATCCCAGTTTTCCTGTTTGGGAATATGACAACTTCTTTGTCATTCTAATCAAACCAGGAAGAATCGCGATGTAAAAGCTTGATTTTGATACATAAAGTAGTGGAGAATCATTAGGAAGTGGAATAAATCTCATAGGAGTTAGGATGAAGAAGCTATCCCACTTTCAAATCAGGTGATCCCAGTTTTCCTGTTTGGGAATATGACAACTTCTTTGTCATTCTAATCAAACCAGGAAGAATCGCGATGTAAGAAGCTTGATTTTGATACATAAAGTAGTGGAGAATCATTAGGAAGTGGAATAAATCTCATAGGAGTTAGGATGAAGAAGCTATCACACTTTCAAATCAGGTGATCCCAGTTTTCCTGTTTGGGAATATGACAACTTCTTTGTCATTCTAATCAAACCAGGATGAATCGCGATGTAAGAAGCTTGATTTTGATACATAAAGTAGTGGAGAATCATTAGGAAGTGGAATAATCTCATAGGATTAGGATGAAGAAGCTATCCCACTTTCAAATCAGGTGATCCCAGTTTTCCTGTTTGGGAATATGACAACTTCTTTGTCATTCTAATCAAAACAGGAAGAATCGCGATGTAAGAAGCTTGATTTTGATACATAAAGTAGTGGAGAATCATTAGGAAGTGGAATAAATCTCATAGGAGTTAGGATGAAGAAGCTATCCCACTTTCAAATCAGGTGATCCCAGTTTTCCTGTTTGGGAATATGACAACTTCTTTGTCATTCTAATCAAACCAGGATGAATCGCGATGTAAGAAGCTTGATTTTGATACATAAAGTAGTGGAGAATCATTAGGAAGTGGAATAAATCTCATAGGAGTTAGGATGAAGAAGCTATCCCACTTTCAAATCAGGTGATCCCAGTTTTCCTGTTTGGGAATATGACAACTTCTTTGTCATTCTAATCAAACCAGGAAGAATCGCGATGTAAGAAGCTTGATTTTGATACATAAAGTAGTGGAGAATCACTAGGAAGTGGAAAAATCTCATAGGAGTTAGGATGAAGAAGCTATCCCACTTTCAAATCAGGTGATCCCAGTTTTCCTGTTTGGGAATATGACAACTTCTTTGTCATTCTAATCAAACCAGGAAGAATCGCGATGTAAGAAGCTTGATTTTGATACATAAAGTAGTGGAGAATCATTAGGAAGTGGAATAAATCTCATAGGAGTTAGGATGAAGAAGCTATCCCACTTTCAAATCAGGTGATCCCAGTTTTCCTGTTTGGGAATATGACAACTTCTTTGTCATTCTAATCAAACCAGGAAGAATCGCGATGTAAGAAGCTTGATTTTGATACATAAAGTAGTGGAGAATCATTAGGAAGTGGAATAAATCTCATAGGAGTTAGGATGAAGAAGCTATCCCACTTTCAAATCAGGTGATCCCAGTTTTCCTGTTTGGGAATATGACAACTTCTTTGTCATTCTAATCAAACCAGGAAGAATCGCGATGTAAAAGCTTGATTTTGATACATAAAGTTGGAGAATCATTAGGAAGTGAAATAAATCTCATAGGAGTTAGGATGAAGAAGCTATCCCACTTTCAAATCAGGTGATCCCAGTTTTCCTGTTTGGGAATATGACAACTTCTTTGTCATTCTAATCAAACCAGGAAGAATCGCGATGTAAGAAGCTTGATTTTGATACAAAAAGTAGTGGAGAATCATTAGGAAGTGGAATAAATCTCATAGGAGTTAGGATGAAGAAGCTATCCCACTTTCAAATCAGGTGATCCCAGTTTTCCTGTTTGGGAATATGACAACTTCTTTGTCATTCTAATCAAACCAGGAAGAATCGCGATGTAAGAAGCTTGATTTTGATACATAAAGTAGTGGAGAATCATTAGGAAGTGGAATAAATCTCATAGGAGTTAGGATGAAGAAGCTATCCCACTTTCAAATCAGGTGATCCCCGTTTTCCTGTTTGGGGATATGACAACTTCTTTGTCATTCTAATCAAACCAGGATGAATAGCGATGTAAGAAGATTGATTTTGATACATAAAGTACTGGAGAATCACCAGGAAGTGGAATAAATCTCATAGGAGTTAGGATGAAGAAGCTATCCCACTTTCAAATCAGGTGATCCCAGTTTTCCTGTTTGGGAATATGACAACTTCTTTGTCATTCTAATCAAACCAGGATGAATCGCGATGTAAGAAGCTTGATTTTGATACATAAAGTAGTGGAGAATCACTAGGAAGTGGAAAAAATCTCATAGGAGTTAGGATGAAGAAGCTATCCCACTTTCAAATCAGGTGATCCCAGTTTTCCTGTTTGGGAATATGACAACTTCTTTGTCATTCTAATCAAACCAGGAAGAATCGCGATGTAAGAAGCTTGATTTTGATACATAAAGTAGTGGAGAATCATTAGGAAGTGGAATAAATCTCATAGGAGTTAGGATGAAGAAGCTATCCCACTTTCAAATCAGGTGATCCCAGTTTTCCTGTTTGGGAATATGACAACTTCTTTGTCATTCTAATCAAACCAGGATGAATCGCGATGTAAGAAGCTTGATTTTGATACATAAAGTAGTGGAAAATCATTAGGAAGTGGAATAAATCTCATAGGAGTTAGGATGAAGAAGCTATCCCACTTTCAAATCAGGTGATCCCAGTTTTCCTGTTTGGGAATATGACAACTTCTTTGTCATTCTAATCAAACCAGGAAGAATCGCGATGTAAGAAGCTTGATTTTGATACATAAAGTAGTGGAGAATCATTAGGAAGTGGAATAAATCTCATAGGAGTTAGGATGAAGAAGCTATCCCACTTTCAAATCAGGTGATCCCAGTTTTCCTGTTTGGGAATATGACAACTTCTTTGTCATTCTAATCAAACCAGGAAGAATCGCGATGTAAGAAGCTTGATTTTGATACATAAAGTAGTGGAGAATCATTAGGAAGTGGAATAAATCTCATAGGAGTTAGGATGAAGAAGCTATCCCACTTTCAAATCAGGTGATCCCAGTTTTCCTGTTTGGGAATATGACAACTTCTTTGTCATTCTAATCAAACCAGGAAGAATCGCGATGTAAGAAGCTTGATTTTGATACATAAAGTAGTGGAGAATCATTAGGAAGTGAATAAATCTCATAGGAGTTAGGATGAAGAAGCTATCCCACTTTCAAATCAGGTGATCCCAGTTTTCCTGTTTGGGAATATGACAACTTCTTTGTCATTCTAATCAAACCAGGAAGAATCGCGATGTAAGAAGCTTGATTTTGATACATAAAGTAGTGGAGAATCATTAGGAAGTGGAATAAATCTCATAGGAGTTAGGATGAAGAAGCTATCCCACTTTCAAATCAGGTGATCCCAGTTTTTCCTGTTTGGGAATATGACAACTTCTTTGTCATTCTAATCAAACCAGGATGAATCGCGATGTAAGAAGCTTGATTTTGATACATAAAGTAGTGGAGAATCACTAGGAAGTGGAATAAATCTCATAGGAGTTAGGATGAAGAAGCTATCCCACTTTCAAATCAGGTGATCCCAGTTTTCCTGTTTGGGAATATGACAACTTCTTTGTCATTCTAATCAAACAGGAGAATCGCGATGTAAGAAGCTTGATTTTGATACATAAAGTAGTGGAGAATCATTAGGAAGTGGAATAAATCTCATAGGAGTTAGGATGAAGAAGCTATCCCACTTTCAAATCAGGTGATCCCAGTTTTCCTGTTTGGGAATATGACAACTTCTTTGTCATTCTAATCAAACCAGGAAGAATCGCGATGTAAGAAGCTTGATTTTGATACATAAAGTAGTGGAGAATCATTAGGAAGTGGAATAAATCTCATAGGAGTTAGGATGAAGAAGCTATCCCACTTTCAAATCAGGTGATCCCAGTTTTCCTGTTTGGGAATATGACAACTTCTTTGTCATTCTAATCAAACCAGAAGAATGGCGATGTAAAAAGCTTGATTTTGATACATAAAGTAGTGGAGAATCATTAGGAAGTGGAATAAATCTCATAGGAGTTAGGATGAAGAAGCTATCCCACTTTCAAATCAGGTGATCCCAGTTTTCCTGTTTGGGAATATGACAACTTCTTTGTCATTCTAATCAAACCAGGAAGAATCGCGATGTAAGAAGCTTGATTTTGATACATAAAGTAGTGGAGAATCACTAGGAAGTGGAAAAATCTCATAGGAGTTAGGATGAAGAAGCTATCCCACTTTCAAATCAGGTGATCCCAGTTTTCCTGTTTGGGAATATGACAACTTCTTTGTCATTCTAATCAAACCAGGAAGAATCGCGATGTAAGAAGCTTGATTTTGATACATAAAGTAGTGGAGAATCATTAGGAAGTGGAATAAATCTCATAGGAGTTAGGATGAAGAAGCTATCCACTTTCAAATCAGGTGATCCCAGTTTTCCTGTTTGGGAATATGACAACTTCTTTGTCATTCTAATCAAACCAGGAGAATCGCGATGTAAGAAGCTTGATTTTGATACATAAAGTAGTGGAGAATCATTAGGAAGTGGAATAAATCTCATAGGAGTTAGGATGAAGAAGCTATCCCACTTTCAAATCAGGTGATCCCAGTTTTCCTGTTTGGGAATATGACAACTTCTTTGTCATTCTAATCAAACCAGGATGAATCGCGATGTAAGAAGCTTGATTTTGATACATAAAGTAGTGGAGAATCATTAGGAAGTGGAATAAATCTCATAGGAGTTAGGATAAGAAGCTATCCCTCCCACTTTCAAATCAGGTGATCCCAGTTTTCCTGTTTGGGAATATGACAACTTCTTTCATTCTAATCAAAACAGGAAGAATCGCGATGTAAGAAGCTTGATTTTGATACATAAAGTAGTGGAGAATCATTAGGAAGTGGAATAAATCTCATAGGAGTTAGGATGAAGAAGCTATCCCACTTTCAAATCAGGTGATCCCAGTTTTCCTGTTTGGGAATATGACAACTTCTTTGTCATTCTAATCAAACCAGGATGAATCGCGATGTAAGAAGCTTGATTTTGATACATAAAGTAGTGGAGAATCATTAGGAAGTGGAATAAATCTCATAGGAGTTAGGATGAAGAAGCTATCCCACTTTCAAATCAGGTGATCCCAGTTTTCCTGTTTGGGAATATGACAACTTCTTTGTCATTCTAATCAAACCAGGAAGAATCGCGATGTAAGAAGCTTGATTTTGATACATAAAGTAGTGGAGAATCACTAGTAAGTGGAAAAAATCTCATAGGAGTTAGGATGAAGAAGCTATCCCACTTTCAAATCAGGTGATCCCAGTTTTCCTTTTGGGAATATGACAACTTCTTTGTCATTCTAATCAAACAGGAAGAATCGCGATGTAAGAAGCTTGATTTTGATACATAAAGTAGTGGAGAATCATTAGGAAGTGGAATAAATCTCATAGGAGTTAGGATGAAGAAGCTATCCCACTTTCAAATCAGGTGATCCCAGTTTTCCTGTTTGGGAATATGACAACTTCTTTGTCATTCTAATCAAACCAGGAAGAATCGCGATGTAAGAAGCTTGATTTTGATACATAAAGTAGTGGAGAATCATTAGGAAGTGGAATAAATCTCATAGGAGTTAGGATGAAGAAGCTATCCACACTTTCAAATCAGGTGATCCCAGTTTTCCTGTTTGGGAATATGACAACTTCTTTGTCATTCTAATCAAACCAGGATGAATCGCGATGTAAGAAGCTTGATTTTGATACATAAAGTAGTGGAGAATCATTAGGAAGTGAATAAATCTCATAGGAGTTAGGATGAAGAAGCTATCCCACTTTCAAATCAGGTGATCCCAGTTTTCCTGTTTGGGAATATGACAACTTCTTTGTCATTCTAATCAAACCAGAAGAATCGCGATGTAAGAAGCTTGATTTTGATACATAAAGTAGTGGAGAATCATTAGGAAGTGGAATAAATCTCATAGGAGTTAGGATGAAGAAGCTATCCCACTTTCAAATCAGGTGATCCCAGTTTTCCTGTTTGGGAATATGACAACTTCTTTGTCATTCTAATCAAACCAGGAAGAATCGCGATGTAAGAAGCTTGATTTTGATACATAAGTAGTGGAGAATCATTAGGAAGTGGAATAAATCTCATAGGAGTTAGGATGAAGAAGCTATCCCACTTTCAAATCAGGTGATCCCAGTTTTCCTGTTTGGGAATATGACAACTTCTTTGTCATTCTAATCAAACCAGGATGAATCGCGATGTAAGAAGCTTGATTTTGATACATAAGTAGTGGAGAATCACTAGTAAGTGGAA
>NW_026016858.1:0-53288 GCF_020379485.1 Brassica napus | reverse complement strand
CTGATTTGAAAGTGGGATAATTTCTTCATCCAATCCTACTAGAGATATATTCAACTTCCTGGTGATTCTAAACCACTTTATGTATCCAAATCAAGCTTCTCACAAAGTGATCATCCTGGTTGTTGAATCGACGAAAAAAACAGGTGCTATTCCAAAACTGGGAGAGGAAACTGGAATCACTGATTTGAAAGTGGGGTAACTTCTTCATGCCAACTCCTATGAGATTTATTCAACTTCCTGGTGATTCTCCACCACTTATGTATCCAAATCAAGCTTCTTACAAGAGATTCATCCTGGTTGATTGGAACGACGAAGACAAAGAAGCTGTGCAATCCCAACGGGAAACTGGACTCAGCTGATTTGAAAGTGGGATAATTTCTTCATCCCAACTCCTACGAGATATATTCATCTTCCTGGTGATTTCTACACCACTTTATGTATCCAAATCAAGCTTCTCACAAAGTGATTCATCCTGGTTTGATTGGAATGACGAAAACCTGTGCTATTCCCCCATGGGAAACTGGAATCACTGATTTGAAAGTGGATGATTAACTTCTTCATGCAACTCCTATGAGATTTATCAACTTCCTGGTGATTCTCCACCACTTTATGTATCCAAATCAAGCTTTCACAAATGATTCATCCTGGTTTGATTGGAACGACGAAGAAGGTGCTATTACCAAACTGGGAAAACTGGACTCACCTGATTTGAAAGTGGGATAACTTCTTCATCCCAACTCTATGAGATTTATCCAACTTCCTGGTGATTCTCACCACTTTATGTATCCAAATCAAGCTTCTTACAAAGTGATTCATCCTGGTTTGATTGGAACGACGAAGAAGCTGTTGCATTCCCCAAATGGGAAACTGGGATCACCACCTGATTTGAAAAGTGGGATAACTTCTTCATGCCAAATCCTATGATTTTTATTCAACTTCCTAGTGATTTTCCACCATTTATGTATCAAAATCAAGCTTCGCACAAAGTGATTCATCCTGGTTTGATTGAACGACGAACAAGCTGTCTATTCCCAAATTGGGAAATTGGGAATCACATTATTTGAAAGTGGAATAACTTCTTCATCCCAACTCCTATGAGATTTATTCAACTCCTGGTGATTCTAAACCACTTTATGTATCCAAATCAAGCTTTTTACAAAGTGATTCATCCTGGATTGATGGAACGACGAAGAAGCTGTGCTATTCCCAAACTGGGAAACTGGACTCACCTGATTTGAAAGTGGGATACTTCTTCATGCCAACTCCTATGAGATTATTCAACTTCCTGGTGATTCTCCACCACTTTATGTATCCAAATCAAGCTTCTTACAAAGTGATTCATCCTAGTTTGATTGGAACGACGAAAGAAGCTGTGTTATTCCCAAACTGGGGAAACTGGACTTCACCTGATTTGAAAGTGGGATAACTTCTTCATGCCAACTCCTATTGTTGAGATGAGGTGATGAAGAGTTGATACATGGATAGAGGAAGAGTATTGGGGCAGATGGTAACTTTGGAGTTTTACCACAGTAACTTTAGTTTTACTGTGGTAACTAAGTTAAAGGCTTAGGAAGTTACCTTGGATCACTTTGGTGAGGAGAAGCACGCCCAAGAGGGGTATGGATAAGGGAGGAGCTGTTTGGATAAGGTCTGGTCATAGTTGGAAAGGTAAAGCTACTTTACAGCCTGTCCAAGCATGTGAAGCCTCTCAGCAGCCAGCTAGCCTTGACTTCACATGCTTTGAGTCCCATTTCGAAATCCCCTTTGTATCAGCCTTATCTCTTCATTTATAACTTGTATCTGAGACATTAAATCAATTAATGGAGTTTTGAGTATTCTCTCTATTCTCTCTCTACTTATTCTCTTAATCTCTTTAATCTTACACAAAACATTCTGATTGTTCTTAAACACACTCTAATACACAAAAGTGTATATGGTATCAGAGCCAGGTTATTAAAAGGGTGGGAGTGTGTTATTCTTGTTTTTAAAAATCTGGGTTTGTGTTCTTGAGCTGTTCTTGGTGTTCTTGAGTGTTCTTGTGTGGTTTTTGAGCTATGTTCTTCATCTGATGGGTTTGATTGAGGGCATCTGATGGAATCAAACGACTTTAGCAGAGAGATGAAGACAAGATCAAGTTATCAAGTGAAGAAAGGGAGAGAAAACGAGTGGATCTGGTCAGATTGGGTGAAAACAGTTTTTGGAAGCTGTGGGATTTGGAGTAATCAGATAAAGGAAGAACCTTTAAAGGAGTTGGTTATTTTTGAAGATGAAGCTGTTCAAGAGATCACTAGAAAGAGTGGGATTGAAGCAGCTAGTGAAGAAAGGTCCAAACTTGTGAAGGGCAGTGAGGACAAGAGAGTGATCCGTGACTGGAAACAAGGAAAGGATGAGCTTTATCAGCTTGTGGGAAGGCTGAAAGAAGTGTGGCTGGAGCTTACAGCAAGGCCAGAGGTAATTCAAGAAAGGAGAGAACAAGATGTTATCTTTAACTTTCTTGTGAATGAGATGTGTGAGCTTGTTCAATACATTTGTGATGTGTGTGAGAAGAACAAGAAGTCAATTCAGTGGAAGGGTGTTACAAACTGTAAGAAGGGAAGGTTGAGAAAGCTTTCCAAAGTATGGTTCATGAGGAGAAAGGCTTGGAGGAAGGACAGTGAGTCTGGTTATCTGAGTGACAAGATGAGCTTGAAGATGATCAAGGAGGCTGCGCAACTAGTGGTGAGAGGAGAGTGTTCTTACTCAGCCTACATGGGTGAATCAGTAGAAGACAGTGTGGTGTTAAGAGAGCAGGAGAAAGAGGGTGGAGCTGATGATTGCATCACCAGGAAGGAGTGGAGAGTGTTCATGGAACATGTACAAGCTTTAGCAGCAAGCAAGAAACATGGTGTACAATCCGGAGCTCCTAAACCCATTGTGATTGATTCTGGAGCAAGCCATCATATGATCAGTGATAGGAGACTTATAAGTGAGATCAAGGCTGCAACAGGGAGTGTTATGATAGCTAATGGTGCTATGATCCCAATAGAAGGAGTGGGAAAGCTCAAACTGTTTGAGAAGGACACAACTGCCTTCTACATGCCCCGGTTCACTTCAAATCTGTTATCTGTGAAGAAAGCTACCATTGATCTTGATTGTCAAGTAGTATTCAGACCTGATGAAGTGGAGTTTCAAGATTTGAAGACTGGGAGAGTTATTGGCAGAGGGGACAGCAAGAATCAGCTATACCATCTTCAAATGGCTAAGAATTCTAAACCCTTGATTCTGTGTGCTTAGTAGTGCTGTTGATAGATGTGATAGTATGACTTGGCATGCTAGATTGGGACATCCTCATGCTCGTGCAATTGAATTGATCATGCCTAATATGTCATTTAATCACTTAGAGTGTGAGGCTTGCATATTAGGAAAGCATTGTAGGACTGTGTTCCCAACTTCTGAGACTACTTATGAGCATTGTTTTGAATTGATCCACTCGGATGTGTGGACATCTCCATGTGTGTCTAGGGACAGCCAAAAATACTTTGTGACATTCATTGATGAGAAGTCAAAGTATACTTGGCTCACATTGCTTCCATCTAAAGATAGGGTGTTAGAAGCTTTTATAAACTTCCAAGCTTATGTTACTAATCAGTACAATGCTACTGTGAAGGTACTGAGATCAGACAATGGAGGTGAATACATCAGCAATGCCTTCAAGAGTCATCTAGCCAAGCATGGGATTGTGCATCAGACTAGCTGCCCTTATACACCACAACAGAATGGTGTAGCTGAGAGGAAGAACAGGCACTTGATGGAGGTTGCTAGATCAATGATGTTTCATGCAAATGTCCCAAAACGTTTTTGGAGTGATGCTGTGCAGACTGCTTGCTATCTCATCAACCGGGTTCCAACCAAGATATTGAAGAATCTGTCTCCATTTGAAGTGTTGAACAAGAGCAAACCTTTCATTGATCACCTACGTGTCTTTGGGTGTGTGTGTGCTATGTCATGGTTCCAGGAGAGCAGAGAAACAAGCTGGAGGCAAAGAGTACTAAGGCTATGTTCATTGGTTACTCTATCACTCAAAGGGGTACAAGTGCTATGATCCTGAAGCAAGGAGGGTGATGGTATCTAGAGAAGTGAAGTTTGTTGAAACAAAAGGGTATTATGAAGAAAGAAGTGGGAGGATCTGAAGGATTTATCTCAAGCTCCCTCTAATAAGGCAACAATACTGAGAGTGTTGTTGGAGAAGCTAGGGATAGGTTTATCCCAGGATCAGGAACAAGGAAGAGGAGAGAGCCTTCTAATCAAGCTGGAGAAGCTGGAAGGACAACTCCTCTTGATCATGAGAGGGGGAATGGATCTGAATCAGGTGAGCAAGAGCAAAACCAAGAAGATTCAGGTCATCATAATCAAGAGGATGATGCTCAGTCTAGTGGAGATGGGCAAGGAGAGTCTACTGGTTCAGGGGAGGTGTGCTCAGTCTACTGGTTCAGATGAGAGTGTGGCTCAGTCTACTGGTTCAGGGGAGAGTGTGATGAGAGTGTGGCTCAGTCTACTGGTTTAGAGGAGAGTGGAGCTCAGTCTAGTGAAGGTGTGCAGCAAGAAGCACAAGAAGAAGAACAAGTTCAGGTTTTGCGGAGAAGCACAAGGATAAAGAGGGATGCTTCCAACTGGGTAAACACGAGAGTGTACTACAATGCTCAGGCTGTGGAGCATCCTTCTCAAGCCGTGTGTTCCTTTGCAGAATATCCAGAAGAGCACATGGTGTTTATGTGTAACTTGGATGAGAGTGAGATACCAAGATCTTATGAAGAAGCTATGAAGCACAAGGTTGGAGAGATTCAGTAGGAGATGAAAGGGATGCAATGATCAGGAATGACACTTGGTATGAGAGTGAGTTACCTAGAGGGAAGAAGGCAGTTTCAAGCAGATGGATCTTCACCATCAAATATCTTGCAAATGGGGAGATAGATAGGCACAAGACCAGGCTGGTTGCAAGAGGATTTACACAGACTTATGGAGAAGATTACATTGATACTTTTGCACCAGTGGCCAAGCTTCACACAATTCGAATTGTGTTATCCATTGCAACAAACTTGGAGTGGGATTTGTGGCAGATGGATGTGAAGAATGCTTTCCTGCAAGGTGAGCTAGAAGATGAGGTATATATGCTTCCTCCTCCTGGTCTTGAGCATCTAGTGAAGCCAGGAAATGTTTTGAGATTGAAGAAAGCTATATATGGGTTGAAGCAATCTCCTAGAGCCTGGTACAGGAAGCTGAGTACAACACTCAATGGGAGAGGGTTCAGGAAGTCTGAACTAGATCACACACTCTTCACACTGGTCGGACCATCAGGGATCATTGTGATTCTAGTGTATGTGGATGATTTGATTATCACAGGAAGTGATAAGGCTGGGATTAAAGCCACTAAAGAGTTTCTCAGGTCAGTATTTGATATCAAAGACTTGGGAGAGATGAAGTATTTCTTGGGGATTGAGATATGCAGATCAAAGGAGGGTTTGTTCATGTCTCAAAGGAAGTATGCAATGGATATGCTGAAGGAAACTGATGTGCTTGGAGGAAAGATAGCTAAGACACCTCTTGAGGAGGGTATAAGGTCTTGCGTGAGGGGGAGGTTGAAGAGAACCAGTTGTTTGAGGATGCTAAGCTGTATAGGAGGATGGTTGGAAAGCTGATCTACTTGACGATTACAAGACCTGATATATGCTTTGCAGTGAATCAAGTGAGCCAGCATATGCAGGCACCAAAGGTTCATCATTGGAAGATGGTTGATAGGATACTGAGGTATTTGAGTGGCACGTCTGGTCAAGGAGTTTGGATGGGTTGTAATGGCAGTACAGAAGTGGTTGGATATTTTGATGCTGATTGGGCAGGAGATAGAGTGGACAGGAGATCAACTACTGGGTATTGTACATTCATTGGAGGGAACTTGGTCACTTGGAAGAGTAAGAAGCAGAAGGTTATCTCCTGTTCAAGTGCTGAAGCTGAGTATAGAGCCATGTTGAAGCTGACAAACGAGTTGGTGTGGATCAAGGGGATCTTGAAGCATTGGAGATTGAGCAGAGTACTCCTATGACAATGCATTGTGACAATCAAGCAGCTATCCACATTGCTTCTAACTCAGTCTTTCATGAGAGGACGAAGCATATAGAAGTTGATTGCCACAAGGTGAGGCAGATGATTATACTTGGAGTGATATTGCCATGTTATACAAGAAGTGAAGATCAGCTTGCAGATGTGTTTACTAAGGCAGCGAGATTAAAGACAATGGAGTCCATACTATCAAGACTTGGACTCATTGAACTTACTCCTAGGAGCTGAGCCCCTTAACCATGGAGTCTCCACTCTTTTTCCCTCGTCAAGGTTTTATCCCATTGGGTTTTCCTTGGTGAGGTTTTTAATGAGGGAGGTCTTCATGGTTTCCAAGCTTGACTTGTTCTACATGGTCAAGCTTGAGGGGGAGTGTTGAGATGAGATGATGAACAGTTGATACATGGATAGAGGAAGAGTATTGGGGCAGATGGTAACTTTGGAGTTTTACCACAGTAACTTTAGTTTTACTGTGGTAACTAAGTTAAAGGCTTAGGAAGTTACCTTGGATCACTTTGGTGAGGAGAAATACGCCCAAGAGGAGTATGGATAAGGGAGGAGCTGTTTGGATAAGGTCTGGTCATAGTTGGAAAGGTAAAGCTACTTTACAGCCTGTCCAAGCATGTGAAGCCTCTCAGCAGCCAGCTAGCCTTGACTTCACATGCTTTGAGTCCCATTTCGAAATCACCTTTGTATCAGCCTTATCTCTTTATTTATAACTTGTATCTGAGACATTAAATCAATTAATGGAGTTTTGAGTATTCTCTCTATTCTCTCTCTACTTATTCTCTTAATCTCTTTAATCTTACACAAAACATTCTGATTGTTCTTAAACACACTCTAATACACAAAAGTGTATACCTATGAGATTTGATCAACTTCCTGTTGATTATCCACTACTTTATGTATCCAAATCAAGCTTCTTACAAAGTGATTCATCCTGGTTTGATTGGAACGACGAAGAAGCTGTGCTATGATTCTCCACCACTTTATGTATCCAAATCAAGCTTCTTACAAAGAGATTCATCCTGGTTTGATTGGAACGACGAGGAAGCTGTGCTATTCCCAAACTGGGAAACTGGACTCACCTGATTTGAAAGTGGGATAACTTCTTCATGCCAACTCCTATGAGATTTATTCAACTTCCTGGTGATTCTCCACCACTTTATGTATCCAAATCAAGCTTCTTACAAAGTGATTCATCCTGGTTTGATTGGAACGACGAAGAAGCTGTGCTATTCCCAAACTGGGAAACTGGAATCACCTGATTTGAAAGTGGGATAACTTCTTCATGCCAACTCCTATGAGATTTATTCAACTTCCTGGTGATTCTCCACCACTTTATGTATCCAAATCAAGCTTCTTACAAAGTGATTCATCCTGGTTTGATTGGAACGACGAAGAAGCTGTGCTATTCCCAAACTGGGAAACTGGAATCACCTGATTTGAAAGTGGGATAACTTCTTCATGCCAACTCCTATGAGATTTATTCAACTTCCTGGTGATTCTCCACCACTTTATGTATCCAAATCAAGCTTCTCACAAAGAGATTCATCCTGGTTTGATTGGAACGACGAAGAAGCTGTGCTATTCCCAAACTGGGAAACTGGAATCACCTGATTTGAAAGTGGGATAACTTCTTCATGCCAACTCCTATGAGATATATTCAACTTCCTGGTGATTGTCCACCACTTTATGTATCTAAATTCTTACAAAGTGATTCATCCTGGTTTGATTGGAACGACGAAGAAGCTGTGCTATTCCCAAACTGGGAAACTGGAATCACCTGATTTGAAAGTGGGATAACTTCTTCATGCCAACTCCTATGAGATTTATTCAACTTCCTGGTGATTCTCCACCACTTTATGTATCCAAATCAAGCTTCTTACAAAGTGATTCATCCTGGTTTGATTGGAACGACGAAGAAGCTGTGCTATTCCCAAACTGGGAAACTGGAATCACCTGATTTGAAAGTGGGATAACTTCTTCATCCCAACTCCTATGAGATTTATTCAACTTCCTGGTGATTCTCCACCACTTTATGTATCCAAATCAAGCTTCTTACAAAGTGATTCATCCTGGTTTGATTGGAACGACGAAGAAGCTGTGCTATTCCCAAACTGGGAAACTGGAATCACCTGATTTGAAAGTGGCATAACTTCTTCATGCTAACTCCTATGAGATATATTCAACTTCCTGGTGATTCTCCACCACTTTATGTATCTAAATTCTTACAAAGTGATTCATCCTGGTTTGATTGGAACGACGAAGAAGCTGTGCTATTCCCAAACTGGGAAACTGGAATCACCTGATTTGAAAGTGGGATAACTTCTTCATGCCAACTCCTATGAGATTTATTCAACTTCCTGGTGATTCTCCACCACTTTATGTATCCAAATCAAGCTTCTTACAAAGAGATTCATCCTGGTTTGATTGGAACGACGAAGAAGCTGTGCTATTCCCAAACTGGGAAACTGGAATCACCTGATTTGAAAGTGGGATAACTTCTTCATGCCAACTCCTATGAGATTTATTCAACTTCCTGGTGATTCTCCACCACTTTATGTATCCAAATCAAGCTTCTTACAAAGTGATTCATCCTGGTTTGATTGGAACGACGAAGAAGCTGTGCTATTCCCAAACTGGGAAACTGGAATCACCTGATTTGAAAGTGGGATAACTTCTTCATGCCAACTCCTATGAGATTTATTCAACTTCCTGGTGATTCTCCACCACTTTATGTATCCAAATCAAGCTTCTTACAAAGTGATTCATCCTGGTTTGATTGGAACGACGAAGAAGCTGTGCTATTCCCAAACTGGGAAACTGGAATCACCTGATTTGAAAGTGGGATAACTTCTTCATCCCAACTCCTATGAGATTTATTCAACTTCCTGGTGATTCTCCACCACTTTATGTATCCAAATCAAGCTTCTCACAAAGTGATTCATCCTGGTTTGATTGGAACGACGAAGAAGCTGTGCTATTCCCAAACTGGGAAACTGGAATCACCTGATTTGAAAGTGGGATAACTTCTTCATGCCAACTCCTATGAGATTTATTCAACTTCCTGGTGATTCTCCACCACTTTATGTATCCAAATCAAGCTTCTCACAAAGTGATTCATCCTGGTTTGATTGGAACGACGAAGAAGCTGTGCTATTCCCAAACTGGGAAACTGGAATCACCTGATTTGAAAGTGGGATAACTTCTTCATCCCAACTCCTATGAGATTTATTCAACTTCCTGGTGATTCTCCACCACTTTATGTATCCAAATCAAGCTTCTTACAAAGTGATTCATCCTGGTTTGATTGGAACGACGAAGAAGCTGTGCTATTCCCAAACTGGGAAACTGGAATCACCTGATTTGAAAGTGGGATAACTTCTTCATGCCAACTCCTATGAGATTTATTCAACTTCCTGGTGATTCTCCACCACTTTATGTATCCAAATCAAGCTTCTTACAAAGTGATTCATCCTGGTTTGATTGGAACGACGAAGAAGCTGTGCTATTCCCAAACTGGGAAACTGGAATCACCTGATTTGAAAGTGGGATAACTTCTTCATCCCAACTCCTATGAGATTTATTCAACTTCCTGGTGATTCTCCACCACTTTATGTATCCAAATCAAGCTTCTTACAAAGTGATTCATCCTGGTTTGATTGGAACGACGAAGAAGCTGTGCTATTCCCAAACTGGGAAACTGGAATCACCTGATTTGAAAGTGGGATAACTTCTTCATGCCAACTCCTATGAGATTTATTCAACTTCCTGGTGATTCTCCACCACTTTATGTATCCAAATCAAGCTTCTTACAAAGTGATTCATCCTGGTTTGATTGGAACGACGAAGAAGCTGTGCTATTCCCAAACTGGGAAACTGGAATCACCTGATTTGAAAGTGGGATAACTTCTTCATGCCAACTCCTATGAGATTTATTCAACTTCCTGGTGATTCTCCACCACTTTATGTATCCAAATCAAGCTTCTTACAAAGTGATTCATCCTGGTTTGATTGGAACGACGAAGAAGCTGTGCTATTCCCAAACTGGGAAACTGGAATCACCTGATTTGAAAGTGGGATAACTTCTTCATCCCAACTCCTATGAGATTTATTCAACTTCCTGGTGATTCTCCACCACTTTATGTATCCAAATCAAGCTTCTCACAAAGTGATTCATCCTGGTTTGATTGGAACGACGAAGAAGCTGTGCTATTCCCAAACTGGGAAACTGGAATCACCTGATTTGAAAGTGGGATAACTTCTTCATGCCAACTCCTATGAGATTTATTCAACTTCCTGGTGATTCTCCACCACTTTATGTATCCAAATCAAGCTTCTTACAAAGTGATTCATCCTGGTTTGATTGGAACGACGAAGAAGCTGTGCTATTCCCAAACTGGGAAACTGGAATCACCTGATTTGAAAGTGGGATAACTTCTTCATCCCAACTCCTATGAGATTTATTCAACTTCCTGGTGATTCTCCACCACTTTATGTATCCAAATCAAGCTTCTTACAAAGTGATTCATCCTGGTTTGATTGGAACGACGAAGAAGCTGTGCTATTCCCAAACTGGGAAACTGGAATCACCTGATTTGAAAGTGGGATAACTTCTTCATCCCAACTCCTATGAGATTTATTCAACTTCCTGGTGATTCTCCACCACTTTATGTATCCAAATCAAGCTTCTTACAAAGTGATTCATCCTGGTTTGATTGGAACGACGAAGAAGCTGTGCTATTCCCAAACTGGGAAACTGGAATCACCTGATTTGAAAGTGGGATAACTTCTTCATGCCAACTCCTATGAGATTTATTCAACTTCCTGGTGATTCTCCACCACTTTATGTATCCAAATCAAGCTTCTTACAAAGTGATTCATCCTGGTTTGATTGGAACGACGAAGAAGCTGTGCTATTCCCAAACTGGGAAACTGGAATCACCTGATTTGAAAGTGGGATAACTTCTTCATCCCAACTCCTATGAGATTTATTCAACTTCCTGGTGATTCTCCACCACTTTATGTATCCAAATCAAGCTTCTCACAAAGTGATTCATCCTGGTTTGATTGGAACGACGAAGAAGCTGTGCTATTCCCAAACTGGGAAACTGGAATCACCTGATTTGAAAGTGGGATAACTTCTTCATGCCAACTCCTATGAGATTTATTCAACTTCCTGGTGATTCTCCACCACTTTATGTATCCAAATCAAGCTTCTCACAAAGTGATTCATCCTGGTTTGATTGGAACGACGAAGAAGCTGTGCTATTCCCAAACTGGGAAACTGGAATCACCTGATTTGAAAGTGGGATAACTTCTTCATCCAACTCCTATGAGATTTATTCAACTTCCTGGTGATTCTCCACCACTTTATGTATCCAAATCAAGCTTCTTACAAAGTGATTCATCCTGGTTTGATTGGAACGACGAAGAAGCTGTGCTATTCCCAAACTGGGAAACTGGAATCACCTGATTTGAAAGTGGGATAACTTCTTCATCCCAACTCCTATGAGATTTATTCAACTTCCTGGTGATTCTCCACCACTTTATGTATCCAAATCAAGCTTCTTACAAAGTGATTCATCCTGGTTTGATTGGAACGACGAAGAAGCTGTGCTATTCCCAAACTGGGAAACTGGAATCACCTGATTTGAAAGTGGGATAACTTCTTCATGCCAACTCCTATGAGATTTATTCAACTTCCTGGTGATTCTCCACCACTTTATGTATCCAAATCAAGCTTCTCACAAAGTGATTCATCCTGGTTTGATTGGAACGACGAAGAAGCTGTGCTATTCCCAAACTGGGAAACTGGAATCACCTGATTTGAAAGTGGGATAACTTCTTCATGCCAACTCCTATGAGATTTATTCAACTTCCTGGTGATTCTCCACCACTTTATGTATCCAAATCAAGCTTCTTACAAAGTGATTCATCCTGGTTTGATTGGAACGACGAAGAAGCTGTGCTATTCCCAAACTGGGAAACTGGAATCACCTGATTTGAAAGTGGGATAACTTCTTCATCCCAACTCCTATGAGATTTATTCAACTTCCTGGTGATTCTCCACCACTTTATGTATCCAAATCAAGCTTCTTACAAAGTGATTCATCCTGGTTTGATTGGAACGACGAAGAAGCTGTGCTATTCCCAAACTGGGAAACTGGAATCACCTGATTTGAAAGTGGGATAACTTCTTCATGCCAACTCCTATGAGATTTATTCAACTTCCTGGTGATTCTCCACCACTTTATGTATCCAAATCAAGCTTCTTACAAAGTGATTCATCCTGGTTTGATTGGAACGACGAAGAAGCTGTGCTATTCCCAAACTGGGAAACTGGAATCACCTGATTTGAAAGTGGGATAACTTCTTCATGCCAACTCCTATGAGATTTATTCAACTTCCTGGTGATTCTCCACCACTTTATGTATCCAAATCAAGCTTCTTACAAAGTGATTCATCCTGGTTTGATTGGAACGACGAAGAAGCTGTGCTATTCCCAAACTGGGAAACTGGAATCACCTGATTTGAAAGTGGGATAACTTCTTCATCCCAACTCCTATGAGATTTATTCAACTTCCTGGTGATTCTCCACCACTTTATGTATCCAAATCAAGCTTCTCACAAAGTGATTCATCCTGGTTTGATTGGAACGACGAAGAAGCTGTGCTATTCCCAAACTGGGAAACTGGAATCACCTGATTTGAAAGTGGGATAACTTCTTCATGCCAACTCCTATGAGATTTATTCAACTTCCTGGTGATTCTCCACCACTTTATGTATCCAAATCAAGCTTCTTACAAAGTGATTCATCCTGGTTTGATTGGAACGACGAAGAAGCTGTGCTATTCCCAAACTGGGAAACTGGAATCACCTGATTTGAAAGTGGGATAACTTCTTCATGCCAACTCCTATGAGATTTATTCAACTTCCTGGTGATTCTCCACCACTTTATGTATCCAAATCAAGCTTCTTACAAAGTGATTCATCCTGGTTTGATTGGAACGACGAAGAAGCTGTGCTATTCCCAAACTGGGAAACTGGAATCACCTGATTTGAAAGTGGGATAACTTCTTCATGCCAACTCCTATGAGATTTATTCAACTTCCTGGTGATTCTCCACCACTTTATGTATCCAAATCAAGCTTCTTACAAAGTGATTCATCCTGGTTTGATTGGAACGACGAAGAAGCTGTGCTATTCCCAAACTGGGAAACTGGAATCACCTGATTTGAAAGTGGGATAACTTCTTCATCCCAACTCCTATGAGATTTATTCAACTTCCTGGTGATTCTCCACCACTTTATGTATCCAAATCAAGCTTCTCACAAAGTGATTCATCCTGGTTTGATTGGAACGACGAAGAAGCTGTGCTATTCCCAAACTGGGAAACTGGAATCACCTGATTTGAAAGTGGGATAACTTCTTCATGCCAACTCCTATGAGATTTATTCAACTTCCTGGTGATTCTCCACCACTTTATGTATCCAAATCAAGCTTCTTACAAAGTGATTCATCCTGGTTTGATTGGAACGACGAAGAAGCTGTGCTATTCCCAAACTGGGAAACTGGAATCACCTGATTTGAAAGTGGGATAACTTCTTCATCCCAACTCCTATGAGATTTATTCAACTTCCTGGTGATTCTCCACCACTTTATGTATCCAAATCAAGCTTCTTACAAAGTGATTCATCCTGGTTTGATTGGAACGACGAAGAAGCTGTGCTATTCCCAAACTGGGAAACTGGAATCACCTGATTTGAAAGTGGGATAACTTCTTCATCCCAACTCCTATGAGATTTATTCAACTTCCTGGTGATTCTCCACCACTTTATGTATCCAAATCAAGCTTCTTACAAAGTGATTCATCCTGGTTTGATTGGAACGACGAAGAAGCTGTGCTATTCCCAAACTGGGAAACTGGAATCACCTGATTTGAAAGTGGGATAACTTCTTCATGCCAACTCCTATGAGATTTATTCAACTTCCTGGTGATTCTCCACCACTTTATGTATCCAAATCAAGCTTTTCACAAAGTGATTCATCCTGGTTTGATTGGAACGACGAAGAAGCTGTGCTATTCCCAAACTGGGAAACTGGAATCACCTGATTTGAAAGTGGGATAACTTCTTCATCCCAACTCCTATGAGATTTATTCAACTTCCTGGTGATTCTCCACCACTTTATGTATCCAAATCAAGCTTCTTACAAAGTGATTCATCCTGGTTTGATTGGAACGACGAAGAAGCTGTGCTATTCCCAAACTGGGAAACTGGAATCACCTGATTTGAAAGTGGGATAACTTCTTCATGCCAACTCCTATGAGATTTATTCAACTTCCTGGTGATTCTCCACCACTTTATGTATCCAAATCAAGCTTCTTACAAAGTGATTCATCCTGGTTTGATTGGAACGACGAAGAAGCTGTGCTATTCCCAAACTGGGAAACTGGAATCACCTGATTTGAAAGTGGGATAACTTCTTCATGCCAACTCCTATGAGATTTATTCAACTTCCTGGTGATTCTCCACCACTTTATGTATCCAAATCAAGCTTCTTACAAAGTGATTCATCCTGGTTTGATTGGAACGACGAAGAAGCTGTGCTATTCCCAAACTGGGAAACTGGAATCACCTGATTTGAAAGTGGGATAACTTCTTCATCCCAACTCCTATGAGATTTATTCAACTTCCTGGTGATTCTCCACCACTTTATGTATCCAAATCAAGCTTCTTACAAAGTGATTCATCCTGGTTTGATTGGAACGACGAAGAAGCTGTGCTATTCCCAAACTGGGAAACTGGAATCACCTGATTTGAAAGTGGGATAACTTCTTCATGCCAACTCCTATGAGATTTATTCAACTTCCTGGTGATTCTCCACCACTTTATGTATCCAAATCAAGCTTCTTACAAAGTGATTCATCCTGGTTTGATTGGAACGACGAAGAAGCTGTGCTATTCCCAAACTGGGAAACTGGAATCACCTGATTTGAAAGTGGGATAACTTCTTCATCCCAACTCCTATGAGATTTATTCAACTTCCTGGTGATTCTCCACCACTTTATGTATCCAAATCAAGCTTCTCACAAAGTGATTCATCCTGGTTTGATTGGAACGACGAAGAAGCTGTGCTATTCCCAAACTGGGAAACTGGAATCACCTGATTTGAAAGTGGGATAACTTCTTCATGCCAACTCCTATGAGATTTATTCAACTTCCTGGTGATTCTCCACCACTTTATGTATCCAAATCAAGCTTCTTACAAAGTGATTCATCCTGGTTTGATTGGAACGACGAAGAAGCTGTGCTATTCCCAAACTGGGAAACTGGAATCACCTGATTTGAAAGTGGGATAACTTCTTCATGCCAACTCCTATGAGATTTATTCAACTTCCTGGTGATTCTCCACCACTTTATGTATCCAAATCAAGCTTCTTACAAAGTGATTCATCCTGGTTTGATTGGAACGACGAAGAAGCTGTGCTATTCCCAAACTGGGAAACTGGAATCACCTGATTTGAAAGTGGGATAACTTCTTCATGCCAACTCCTATGAGATTTATTCAACTTCCTGGTGATTCTCCACCACTTTATGTATCCAAATCAAGCTTCTTACAAAGTGATTCATCCTGGTTTGATTGGAACGACGAAGAAGCTGTGCTATTCCCAAACTGGGAAACTGGAATCACCTGATTTGAAAGTGGGATAACTTCTTCATCCCAACTCCTATGAGATTTATTCAACTTCCTGGTGATTCTCCACCACTTTATGTATCCAAATCAAGCTTCTCACAAAGTGATTCATCCTGGTTTGATTGGAACGACGAAGAAGCTGTGCTATTCCCAAACTGGGAAACTGGAATCACCTGATTTGAAAGTGGGATAACTTCTTCATCCCAACTCCTATGAGATTTATTCAACTTCCTGGTGATTCTCCACCACTTTATGTATCCAAATCAAGCTTCTCACAAAGTGATTCATCCTGGTTTGATTGGAACGACGAAGAAGCTGTGCTATTCCCAAACTGGGAAACTGGAATCACCTGATTTGAAAGTGGGATAACTTCTTCATCCCAACTCCTATGAGATTTATTCAACTTCCTGGTGATTCTCCACCACTTTATGTATCCAAATCAAGCTTCTTACAAAGTGATTCATCCTGGTTTGATTGGAACGACGAAGAAGCTGTGCTATTCCCAAACTGGGAAACTGGAATCACCTGATTTGAAAGTGGGATAACTTCTTCATGCCAACTCCTATGAGATTTATTCAACTTCCTGGTGATTCTCCACCACTTTATGTATCCAAATCAAGCTTCTTACAAAGTGATTCATCCTGGTTTGATTGGAACGACGAAGAAGCTGTGCTATTCCCAAACTGGGAAACTGGAATCACCTGATTTGAAAGTGGGATAACTTCTTCATGCCAACTCCTATGAGATTTATTCAACTTCCTGGTGATTCTCCACCACTTTATGTATCCAAATCAAGCTTCTTACAAAGTGATTCATCCTGGTTTGATTGGAACGACGAAGAAGCTGTGCTATTCCCAAACTGGGAAACTGGAATCACCTGATTTGAAAGTGGGATAACTTCTTCATCCCAACTCCTATGAGATTTATTCAACTTCCTGGTGATTCTCCACCACTTTATGTATCCAAATCAAGCTTCTTACAAAGTGATTCATCCTGGTTTGATTGGAACGACGAAGAAGCTGTGCTATTCCCAAACTGGGAAACTGGAATCACCTGATTTGAAAGTGGGATAACTTCTTCATGCCAACTCCTATGAGATTTATTCAACTTCCTGGTGATTCTCCACCACTTTATGTATCCAAATCAAGCTTCTTACAAAGTGATTCATCCTGGTTTGATTGGAACGACGAAGAAGCTGTGCTATTCCCAAACTGGGAAACTGGAATCACCTGATTTGAAAGTGGGATAACTTCTTCATCCCAACTCCTATGAGATTTATTCAACTTCCTGGTGATTCTCCACCACTTTATGTATCCAAATCAAGCTTCTCACAAAGTGATTCATCCTGGTTTGATTGGAACGACGAAGAAGCTGTGCTATTCCCAAACTGGGAAACTGGAATCACCTGATTTGAAAGTGGGATAACTTCTTCATGCCAACTCCTATGAGATTTATTCAACTTCCTGGTGATTCTCCACCACTTTATGTATCCAAATCAAGCTTCTTACAAAGTGATTCATCCTGGTTTGATTGGAACGACGAAGAAGCTGTGCTATTCCCAAACTGGGAAACTGGAATCACCTGATTTGAAAGTGGGATAACTTCTTCATGCCAACTCCTATGAGATTTATTCAACTTCCTGGTGATTCTCCACCACTTTATGTATCCAAATCAAGCTTCTTACAAAGTGATTCATCCTGGTTTGATTGGAACGACGAAGAAGCTGTGCTATTCCCAAACTGGGAAACTGGAATCACCTGATTTGAAAGTGGGATAACTTCTTCATGCCAACTCCTATGAGATTTATTCAACTTCCTGGTGATTCTCCACCACTTTATGTATCCAAATCAAGCTTCTTACAAAGTGATTCATCCTGGTTTGATTGGAACGACGAAGAAGCTGTGCTATTCCCAAACTGGGAAACTGGAATCACCTGATTTGAAAGTGGGATAACTTCTTCATCCCAACTCCTATGAGATTTATTCAACTTCCTGGTGATTCTCCACCACTTTATGTATCCAAATCAAGCTTCTCACAAAGTGATTCATCCTGGTTTGATTGGAACGACGAAGAAGCTGTGCTATTCCCAAACTGGGAAACTGGAATCACCTGATTTGAAAGTGGGATAACTTCTTCATCCCAACTCCTATGAGATTTATTCAACTTCCTGGTGATTCTCCACCACTTTATGTATCCAAATCAAGCTTCTCACAAAGTGATTCATCCTGGTTTGATTGGAACGACGAAGAAGCTGTGCTATTCCCAAACTGGGAAACTGGAATCACCTGATTTGAAAGTGGGATAACTTCTTCATCCCAACTCCTATGAGATTTATTCAACTTCCTGGTGATTCTCCACCACTTTATGTATCCAAATCAAGCTTCTTACAAAGTGATTCATCCTGGTTTGATTGGAACGACGAAGAAGCTGTGCTATTCCCAAACTGGGAAACTGGAATCACCTGATTTGAAAGTGGGATAACTTCTTCATGCCAACTCCTATGAGATTTATTCAACTTCCTGGTGATTCTCCACCACTTTATGTATCCAAATCAAGCTTCTTACAAAGTGATTCATCCTGGTTTGATTGGAACGACGAAGAAGCTGTGCTATTCCCAAACTGGGAAACTGGAATCACCTGATTTGAAAGTGGGATAACTTCTTCATCCCAACTCCTATGAGATTTATTCAACTTCCTGGTGATTCTCCACCACTTTATGTATCCAAATCAAGCTTCTCACAAAGTGATTCATCCTGGTTTGATTGGAACGACGAAGAAGCTGTGCTATTCCCAAACTGGGAAACTGGAATCACCTGATTTGAAAGTGGGATAACTTCTTCATCCCAACTCCTATGAGATTTATTCAACTTCCTGGTGATTCTCCACCACTTTATGTATCCAAATCAAGCTTCTCACAAAGTGATTCATCCTGGTTTGATTGGAACGACGAAGAAGCTGTGCTATTCCCAAACTGGGAAACTGGAATCACCTGATTTGAAAGTGGGATAACTTCTTCATCCCAACTCCTATGAGATTTATTCAACTTCCTGGTGATTCTCCACCACTTTATGTATCCAAATCAAGCTTCTTACAAAGTGATTCATCCTGGTTTGATTGGAACGACGAAGAAGCTGTGCTATTCCCAAACTGGGAAACTGGAATCACCTGATTTGAAAGTGGGATAACTTCTTCATGCCAACTCCTATGAGATTTATTCAACTTCCTGGTGATTCTCCACCACTTTATGTATCCAAATCAAGCTTCTTACAAAGTGATTCATCCTGGTTTGATTGGAACGACGAAGAAGCTGTGCTATTCCCAAACTGGGAAACTGGAATCACCTGATTTGAAAGTGGGATAACTTCTTCATCCCAACTCCTATGAGATTTATTCAACTTCCTGGTGATTCTCCACCACTTTATGTATCCAAATCAAGCTTCTCACAAAGTGATTCATCCTGGTTTGATTGGAACGACGAAGAAGCTGTGCTATTCCCAAACTGGGAAACTGGAATCACCTGATTTGAAAGTGGGATAACTTCTTCATGCCAACTCCTATGAGATTTATTCAACTTCCTGGTGATTCTCCACCACTTTATGTATCCAAATCAAGCTTCTTACAAAGTGATTCATCCTGGTTTGATTGGAACGACGAAGAAGCTGTGCTATTCCCAAACTGGGAAACTGGAATCACCTGATTTGAAAGTGGGATAACTTCTTCATGCCAACTCCTATGAGATTTATTCAACTTCCTGGTGATTCTCCACCACTTTATGTATCCAAATCAAGCTTCTTACAAAGTGATTCATCCTGGTTTGATTGGAACGACGAAGAAGCTGTGCTATTCCCAAACTGGGAAACTGGAATCACCTGATTTGAAAGTGGGATAACTTCTTCATGCCAACTCCTATGAGATTTATTCAACTTCCTGGTGATTCTCCACCACTTTATGTATCCAAATCAAGCTTCTTACAAAGTGATTCATCCTGGTTTGATTGGAACGACGAAGAAGCTGTGCTATTCCCAAACTGGGAAACTGGAATCACCTGATTTGAAAGTGGGATAACTTCTTCATCCCAACTCCTATGAGATTTATTCAACTTCCTGGTGATTCTCCACCACTTTATGTATCCAAATCAAGCTTCTCACAAAGTGATTCATCCTGGTTTGATTGGAACGACGAAGAAGCTGTGCTATTCCCAAACTGGGAAACTGGAATCACCTGATTTGAAAGTGGGATAACTTCTTCATCCCAACTCCTATGAGATTTATTCAACTTCCTGGTGATTCTCCACCACTTTATGTATCCAAATCAAGCTTCTCACAAAGTGATTCATCCTGGTTTGATTGGAACGACGAAGAAGCTGTGCTATTCCCAAACTGGGAAACTGGAATCACCTGATTTGAAAGTGGGATAACTTCTTCATCCCAACTCCTATGAGATTTATTCAACTTCCTGGTGATTCTCCACCACTTTATGTATCCAAATCAAGCTTCTTACAAAGTGATTCATCCTGGTTTGATTGGAACGACGAAGAAGCTGTGCTATTCCCAAACTGGGAAACTGGAATCACCTGATTTGAAAGTGGGATAACTTCTTCATGCCAACTCCTATGAGATTTATTCAACTTCCTGGTGATTCTCCACCACTTTATGTATCCAAATCAAGCTTCTCACAAAGTGATTCATCCTGGTTTGATTGGAACGACGAAGAAGCTGTGCTATTCCCAAACTGGGAAACTGGAATCACCTGATTTGAAAGTGGGATAACTTCTTCATGCCAACTCCTATGAGATTTATTCAACTTCCTGGTGATTCTCCACCACTTTATGTATCCAAATCAAGCTTCTTACAAAGTGATTCATCCTGGTTTGATTGGAACGACGAAGAAGCTGTGCTATTCCCAAACTGGGAAACTGGAATCACCTGATTTGAAAGTGGGATAATTCTTCATCCCAACTCCTATGAGATTTATTCAACTTCCTGGTGATTCTCCACCACTTTATGTATCCAAATCAAGCTTCTTACAAAGTGATTCATCCTGGTTTGATTGGAACGACGAAGAAGCTGTGCTATTCCCAAACTGGGAAACTGGAATCACCTGATTTGAAAGTGGGATAACTTCTTCATGCCAACTCCTATGAGATTTATTCAACTTCCTTGTGATTCTCCACCACTTTATGTATCCAAATCAAGCTTCTTACTATAAGTTTTAGAGTATAAAGAGTAATCTGAGAGTTTAGGAGAGATTAGAGAAGTATTAGAGATGATTTAGAGTAGAATCTGAGATCAAGAGACTAAGAGAAAAGCCATGGAGGCTAATAATAATCTGAACTGTCTAATCTTATTAAGAGATGGGTTACAACTTATATAGGAGAAGCAATAGGGTTTTCGAAAGAAAAGGCACTAGTCTAAGCATGTGGAGTCAACACTAAAGGAAGAAGCTCTTTTGAAATGGACGGACCAAGATGTTCACATGCTTCCGGCTTTACAGCCTGTCCAAGCCTGGATAGATAAGGCGCGTCTCAACCTTATCCTAAACGGTCTGATCCGTTCTCAAACCTTCTCCATATATCAGTGTCTTCACTCGTCCATCTTCCTTCACTTCACGTTCCCTCAGATGTACGGTCACTCCCACCAAGTACACTTCATGCCCTAACTTTGCACAACCATAAATGTCCTTAAGTAGATTTAGTAGTGATGGTCGAGATGATCCGTACTGGCCGTACACTGACCGTACTGTCCGTACACATGCCATCCGTTCTCTCTCCCATTACTCTCCTAACTCCTCTCCTCTTATCATATGACTTCCTCATCTCAACACTCCCCCTCAAGCTTAGCTTTGCGAAAGTCTAAGCTTGGACAGCCATGAGATCTTCCTCATTAAAAACCTCACCAAGGAAAACCCATTGGGACAAAACCTTGATGAGGGAAAAAGAGTAAAGACCTCATGACTTAGGGGATTAGCTCCTTCTCTTCCCAAGATCTATGAGTCCCAATCTGATATGAATGGACTCCATAGTCTTCTGTCTTGCTGCCTTAGTGAACACATCAGCCAACTGATCTTCACTCCTAGTGTAGCATGGCAAGATGACTCCTAGGACAATCATCTGCCTCACCTTGTGACAATCAACCTCAATGTGCTTGGTTCTTTCATGGAACACCGAGTTGGAGGCTATGTGGATCGCGGCTTGGTTATCACAATGCATGGTCATTGGCGTGGCTTGATCAATCCCCAAATGCTTCAAGATGCCCTTGATCCATACTAGCTCGTTTGTAAGCTTCAGCATGGCTCTATACTCAGCTTCTGCACTTGAGCAAGACACCACCTTTTGCTTCTTGCTCTTCCAAGTCACCAAGTTGCCTCCAATGAATGTGCAATAGCCGGTTGTTGATCTCCTGTCAGCTCTATCACCAGCCCAATCAGCATCACAGTATCCAACAACTTCTGTGCTTCCATTGCAGCCCATCCATACTCCTTGATCAGGTGAGCCATTGAGATACATCAAGATCCTCTCCACCATCCGCCAATGATGCTCCTTAGGCACTTGCATGTGTTGACTCACCTGATTCACAGCAAAACAAATGTCAGGCCTAGTTATGGTAAGATAAATCAATTTGCCAACTAGTTTTCTATAGAGTTTAGGATCCTGATAAGGTTTGCTGTCTTCAATCTCCCCCTCTCGTGGGACTTTGTAGCCATCCTCCATAGGCATCCTTGCTGTCTTGCCTCCATAAGCACCTGCACCTTTCAAAAGATCAAGTGTATACTTTCTTTGGGACATGAACAAACCCTCCTTGGATCTACATATCTCAATTCCAAGAAAGTATTTCATTTCTCCCAAGTCTTTAATCTCAAACTTGGATTTAAGGAACTCCTTGGTTGCTATGATACCTTCCTTATCACTCCCTGTGATAATGATATCATCAACATACACAAGAAGTGCAATCATACCTGAGGGAGTACTTAGAGTGAAGAGAGTGTGATCTAGCTCAGACTTCTTGAAGCCTCGGCCATTAAGAGTAGTGCTCAGCTTGTTATACCAAGCTCTTGGTGATTGCTTCAGCCCATAGATAGCTTTCTTCAGTCTCAACACATTCCCTTTCTTTACTAAGTGTTCCAAGCCCGGAGGTGGATGCATATACACTTCATCCTCAAGCTCTCCTTGTAGAAATGCATTCTTCACATCCATTTGCCATAAGCCCCATCCAAGATTCACAGCCAAGCTTAATACAATCCGGATTGTGTGTAGCTTAGCCACTGGTGCAAAGGTCTCAATGTAATCTTCTCCATATGTTTGAGTAAAGCCTCTTGCAACCAGTCTTGACTTCTTCCTCTCAACCTGACCATCAGCCTTATACTTGATTGTGAATATCCATCTACTAGTCACAGCCTTCTTCCCTTTAGGTAACTCACTCTCATACCATGTATCATTCTTGATCATAGCTCCTGCCTCAGCTCCAACTGATTCCTTCCACTCCTTGTCTTGTATTGCCTCTTCATAGCTTCTTGGGATATAACCCTCATCCAGATTTACCATAAATGCGCAATGTGCTTTAGGATATTGAGCAAAGGAGCACACAGCTTGAGAAGGATGCTCCACTGCTTGGGCATTGTAGTACACTCTCGTGTTTACCCAAGAGGAAGGATCCTTCCTCACTCTTGTGCTTCTCCTCAATTCTGGTTGTTGAACTCTCACGGCTTGCTCTTGAACATCCAGTTGTTCTTCTTCTTCTTCTACATCCTCAACTGATGCTTCTACTTCTCTTTGTTCCTGCTCACCTTGATTGTGAGAGCCTGAACTTATCTCCCTTTGTTCCTGATTCAAGCCGGCTCCATCTTGGCCTAAACTTGTCTCCAACCCTTCCTCATTCAAGCCGGCTCCTTCTTGGCCACTTTCTTGAACTTCAGGCTCATTTCCCCCCTCACGATCATGGTGAGAGTCTCCATGTTGTTCCCTTTGACCAGAGTTCTGATCCTGGGACATCTTGATTCCTAGCCCCTCTAGGATAATCCTTAACACCCCAGCCTTATCTGAGGTTAGATCTTTCAAGTCTTCTTGGTTCTTTTCTTCATAGTATCCTCTTTCTTCTACAAACTTCACATCCCGTGATACTAGAACTCTTCTTCCTTCTGGATCATAGCATTTGTATCCCTTCTGTGTTGTAGAGTAGCCTATGAATACAGCCTTTGTACTCCTTGCTTCCAACTTGCTCCTCATCTGTCCCGGAATCAACACATAGCACAAACACCCAAAGACTCTCAAGTGTTCTACCGACGGCTTGTGTTTATTCAAGACCTCAAATGGTGCCTGATCTTCAAGGATCTTTGTAGGTGTCCGGTTGATCAGGTAGCAAGCAGTGGCCACAGCATCACTCCAAAACCTTTTGGGAACATTTGCTTGAAACATTAATGACCGAGCAGTCTCCATGAGATGTCGATTCTTCCTCTCAGCCACACCATTCTGTTGAGGTGTGTAAGGGCAGCTTGTTTGATGAAGAATCCCATGATGAGCTAGATGATACTTGAATGCATGGCTAGTGTATTCTCCTCCATTATCTGATCTAAAAATTTTAATCTTAGCATGATAATGGTTAGTCACATAAGCTTGAAAGTTTTTAAATGCATCAAGAACTCTATCTTTAGATGGGATTAAGGTCAACCAGGTGTATTTGGATTTTTCATCAATGAATGTGACAAAATACTTATGATTCTCCCTAGATAAGCAAGGTGCAGTCCATACATCAGAATGAATCAAATCAAAGCATTTTTCATAAACAGTAGATGACCTTTGAAACACAGTTTTACAATGTTTGCCTAAAATGCAAGCTTCACAGTCTTTATTCTCAAAATTAACACCTGGCAACATCAAATTCAAGGCTCTACTATGAGGATGTCCTAGTCTAGCATGCCACAAAGCATTCTTATTCAAACTTGAAGTAGTAAATAAACAGCTTGATTCAGAAACAGGAGCTAATTCTTCAAGCATGTAAAGATCCCCTTTAGTAACTCCTTTTCCAATCAACTGGCTGCTCTCAATATCCTGAAACTTCACATCATTAGGACTAAAGATAACATTGCAATGAAGATCAGTAGTACACTTCTTTACTGATAGTAAGTTTGATGTGAATTCTGGCATGTAGAATGCTCTAGTATGTTTATTAAATAGTTTTAAGTTTCCTATTCCTCTAATAGGGATTTTATCTCCATTTGCAATCATCACATGTCCATTAGCAGGTTCAATATCTTTAATCAAACTAGTGTCACTAATCATATGATGAGATGCACCAGAATCAACTACTAATGGTTTAGTCATGTCATTAGCCATAAGACAAAGTGTACTAGATGACTTGAGAGAGTGATCAGTCCTAGCAAGACTAGCATATACATGATCCGGTTTGGCAATTCCATGTTTCTCAAGACTATTATCATCATTCTTAACTATCATTGATGCACCAAAGGAATAACCATAAGTGTTACCGTTTTCCTTAAGCATCTTGATGAGGGAGTCAATGTCTGATCTCCTAATGTAGTCTTGCTCCCCTCCTCGGTGATTTGGATTGCCTGCATACGCCACCAAGGACCTGCCATCACTCTCCCTTCCTCCTTCATCATTGCTCTTTCCTGAGGTACCAGCACCGCTTGATCCTTCACTCACATTTGCCCTGGCATCCCTCTCCTTCAAGAACTTGGCTGGCTTCAGATGGGGGTGGAGTATCCAGCACTGGCTCTTCTTATGGCCATGCTTCTTGCAATGATCACAGCTCCCATTGAACTTCCTGTCTTCAAACTTGTTGTAACCGGCCTTGTTTGCTTGAGGAGCTTCATCAGAGTTGACTTGCGCAGCCTTATTTGCAAGTGACATCTCTCCTTTGCTTCCAAACAATCCAATAGACCCCTGCTCCTTCTGAATTTGAGAGCACACCTCCTCAAGGTCTGGTAGCTTATCCGCTCTCAACATGTGTTTAATCAGTGAGTTGTAAGCCGGATTCAAGGTAAGCAATAGTCCAAAGACCTTATCCTGCTCCCTCCTCTCATTAAGCAGCTCTGGATCGGTTGTGCTTGGCCTCAGCATCTCCAGCTCTGACCATAAGGACCGGAACCTCCCCAAATGTTTGGTGAATTCCATGTCATCTTGTACCAAGCCGTTTATGGCTTTCTTTACTTCAAACACTCGGTGAAGGTTTGAAGCATTCCCATACACCTTCTTCAAGGTGTCCCATAGTTCCTTAGCTGACTCACAATAGCTGTAAGCCTCTAGGATCGCCGGCTCTAGAGAGGCATGAAGAACTGACATCACAAGCATGTCTTCTCGCTGCCACTTCTCTACGGCCGTTTCATTTGAGACCTCTTCCGAGTCTTCTCCCTGAGTAATGAGCTGTGGAGCTTCACCATCCGTGAGATGCTTCCACAAACCCTTACTTCCCACTGTGGTTCTCACCATCCGAGACCACACCAAGTAGTTACTCCCCTTGAAAGTAACTGCCACCTTCATGTGCATGCTTATCCCTCCATCCATCTTCAACAGCTTGTTCTTGAACTACTTGTAGAAGACTTTGAACTTGAGACTAGACTGCACCAACACGTCAAGAACTCACAACACACACGCAAAAGCTTCAATCTTGTAACCACAACGTAACCAAGGAAGACTTGAGGCTAGAGACTCCACGGAACCTTCAAAGCTTTAGTCTTTAGCCCACGCAAAGAACTCAGATTCTCAAGAACCTGGCTCTGATACCATATAAGTTTTAGAGTATAAAGAGTAATCTGAGAGTTTAGGAGAGATTAGAGAAGTATTAGAGATGATTTAGAGTAGAATCTGAGATCAAGAGACTAAGAGAAAAGCCATGGAGGCTAATAATAATCTGAACTGTCTAATCTTATTAAGAGATGGGTTTACAACTTATATAGGGGAAGCAATAGGGTTTTAACGTAAAGAATAAGGCACTAGTCTAAGCATGTGGAGTCAACACTAAAGGAAGAAGCTCTTTTGAAATGGACGGACCAAGATGTTCACATGCTTCCGGCTTTACAGCCTGTCCAAGCCTGGATAGATAAGGCGCGTCTCAACCTTATCTCTAAACGGTCTGATCCGTTCTCAAACCTTCTCCATATATCAGTGTCTTCACTCGTCCATCTTCCTTCCACTTCACGTTCCCTCAGATGTACGGACACTCCCACCAAGTACACTTCATGCCCTAACTTTGCACAACCCATAATGTGTCCTTAAGTAGATTTAGAGTAGTGATGGTCGAGATGATCCGTACTGGCCGTACACTGACCGTACTGTCCGTACACATGCCATCCGCTCTCTCTCCCATTACTCTCCTAACTCCTCTCCTCTTATCATATGACTTCCTCATCTCAACACTTACAAAGTGATTCATCCTGGTTTGATTGGAACGACGAAGAAGCTGTGCTATTCCCAAACGGGAAAACTGGACTCACCTGATTTGAAAGTGGGATAATTTGTTCATCCCAACTCCTATGAGATATATTCAACTTCCTGGTGATTCTCCACCACTTTATGTATCCAAATCAAGCTTCTCACAAAGTGATTCATCCTGGTTTGATTGGAACGACGAAGAAGCTGTGCTATTCCCAAACTGGGAAACTGGACTCACCTGATTTGAAAGTGGGATAACTTCTTCATGCCAACTCCTATGAGATATATTCAACTTCCTGGTGATTCTCCACCACTTTATGTATCCAAATCAAGCTTCTTACAAAGTGATTCATCCAGGTTTGATTGGAACGACGAAGAAGCTGTGCTATTCCCAAACTGGTAAAGTGGACTTACCTGATTTGAAAGTGGGATAACTTCTTCATACCAACTCCTATGAGATTTATTTAACTTCCTGGTGATTCTCCACCACTTTATGTATCCAAATCAAGCTTCTTACAATGAGATTCGTCCTGGTTTGATTGGAACGACGAAGAAGCTGTGCTATTCCCAAACGGGGAAACTGGACTCACCTGATTTGAAAGTGGGATAACTTCATCATGCCAACTCCTATGAGATTTATTCAACTTCCTGGTGATTCTCCACCACTTTATGTATCCAAATCAAGCTTCTCACAAAGTGATTCGTCCTGGTTTCATTGGAACGACGAAAAAGCTGTGTTATTCCCAAACTGGGAAAATGGAATCACCTGATTTGAAAGTGGGATAACTTCTTCATGCCAACTCCTACGAGATATATTCAACTTCCTGGTGATTCTCCACCACTTTATGTATCCAAATCAAGCTTCTTACAAAGTGATTCATCCTGGTTTGATTGGAACGACGAAGAAGCTGTGCTATTCCCAAACTGGGAAACTGGAATTACCTGATTTGAAAGTGGGATAACTTCTTCATGCCAACTCCCATGAGATTTATTCAACTTCCTGGTGATTCTCCACCACTTTATGTATCCAAATCAAGCTTTTCACAAAGTGATTCATCCTGGTTTGTTTGGAACGACGACGAAGCTGTGCTATTCCCAAACTGGGAAACTGGAATCACCTGATTTGAAAGTGGGATAACTTCTTCATGCCAACTCCTATGAGATTTATTCAACTTCCTGGTGATTCTCCACCACTTTATGTATCCAAATCAAGCTTCTTACAAAGAGATTCATCCTGTTTTGATTGGAACGACGAAGAAGCTGTGCTATTCCCAAACTGGGAAACTGGACTCACCTGATTTGAAAGTGGGATAACTTCTTCATGCTAACTCCTATGAGATATATTCAACTTCCTGGTGATTCTCCACCACTTTATGTATCCAAATCAAGCTTCTTCCAAAGTGATTCATCCTGGTTTGATTGGAAAGACGAAGAAGCTGTGCTATTCCCAAACTGGGAAACTGGACTCACCTGATTTGAAAGTAGGATAACTTCTTCATGCCAACTCCTATGAGATTTATTCAACTTCCTGGTGATTCTCCACCACTTTATGTATCCAAATCAAGCTTCTTACAAAGAGATTCATCCTGGTTTGATTGGAACGACGAAGAAGCTGTGCTATTCCCAAACGGGGAAACTGGACTCACCTGATTTGAAAGTGGGATAATTTCTTCATCCCAACTCCTACGAGATATATTCAACTTCCTGGTGATTCTACACCACTTTATGTATCCAAATCAAGCTTCTCACAAAGTGATTCATCCTGGTTTGATTGGAACGACGAAAAAGCTGTGCTATTCCCAAACTGGGAAACTGGAATCACTTGATTTGAAAGTGGGATAACTTCTTCATGCCAACTCCTATGAGATTTATTCAACTTCCTGGTGATTCTCCACCACTTTATGTATCCAAATCAAGCTTCTTACAAAGAGATTCATCCTGGTTTGATTGGAACGACGAAGAAGCTGTGTTATTCCCAAACTGGGAAACTGGACTCACCTGATTTGAAAGTGGGATAACTTCTTCATGCTAACTCCTATGAGATATATTCAACTTCCTGGTGATTCTCCACCACTTTATGTATCCAAATCAAGCTTCTTACAAAGTGATTCTTCATGGTTTGATTGGAACGACGAAGAAGCTGTGCTATTCCCAAACTGGGAAACTGGACTCACCTGATTTGAAAGTAGGATAACTTCTTCATGCCAACTCCTATGAGATTTATTCAACTTCCTGGTGATTCTCCACCACTTTATGTATCCAAATCAAGCTTCCCACCAATTGATTCATCCTGGTTTGATTGGAACGACGAAGAAGCTGTGCCATTCCCAAACGGGGAAACTGGACTCACCTGATTTGAAAGTGGGATAACTTCTTCATCCCAACTCCTATGAGATATATTCAACTTCCTGGTGATTCTCCACCACTTTATGTATCCAAATCAAGCTTCTTACAAAGTTATTCATCCTGGTTTAATTGGAACGACGAAGAAGCTGTGCTATTCCCAAACGGGGAAACTGGAATCACCTGATTTGAAAGTGGGATAATTTCTTCATCCCAACTCCTATGAGATATATTCAACTTCCTGGTGATTCTCCACCACTTTATGTATCCAAATAAAGCTTCTTACAAAGTGATTCATCCTGGTTTGATTGGAACGACGAAGAAGCTGTGCTATTCCCAAACTGGGAAACTGGAATCACCTGATTTGAAAGTCGGATAACTTCTTCATGCCAACTCCTATGAGATTTGTTCAACTTCCTGGTGATTCTCCACCACTTTATGTATCCAAATCAAGCTTCTTACAAAGAGATTCATCCTGGTTTGATTGGAACGACGAAGAAGCTGTGCTATTCCCAAACGGGGAAACTGGACTCACCTGATTTAAAAGTGAGATAACTTCTTCATCCCAACTCCTATGAGATATATTCAACTTCCTGGTGATTGTCCACCACTTTATGTATCCAAATAAAGCTTCTTACAAAGTGATTCATCCTGGTTTGATTGGAACGACGAAGAAGCTGTGCTATTCCCAAACGGGAAAACTGGACTCACCTGATTTGAAAGTGGGATAATTTGTTCATCCCAACTCCTATGAGATATATCCCACTTTCAAATCAGGTGAGTCCAGTTTCCCCGTTTGGGAATAGCACAACTTCTTCGTCGTTCCAATCAAACCAGGGTGAATCTCTTTGTAAGAAGCTTGATTTGGATACATAAAGTGGTGGAGAATCACCAGGAAGTTGAATATATCTCATAGGAGTTGGGATGAAGAAGTTATCCCACTTTCAAATCAGGTGAGTCCAGTTTCCCCGTTTGGGAATAGCACAGCTTCTTCGTCGTTCCAATCAAACCAGGATGAATCTCTTTGTAAGAAACTTGATTTGGATACATAAAGTGGTGGAGAATCACCAGGAAGTTGAATAAATCTCATAGGAGTTGGCATGAAGAAGTTATCCCACTTTCAAATCAGGTGATTCCAGTTTCCCAGTTTGGGAATAGCACAGCTTCTTCGTCGTTCCAATCAAACCAGGATGAATCACTTTGTAAGAAGCTTGATTTGGATACATAAAGTGGTGGAGAATCACCAGGAAGTTGAATAAATCTTATAGGAGTTGGCATGAAGAAGTTATCCCACTTTCAAATCAGGTGAGTCCAGTTTCCCCGTTTGGGAATAGCACAGCTTCTTCGTCGTTCCAATCAAACCAGGATGAATCTCTTTGTAGGAAGCTTGATTTGGATACATAAAGTGGTGGAGAATCACCAGGAAGTTGAATAAATCTCATAGGAGTTGGCATGAAGAAGTTATCCCACTTTCAAATCAGGTGAGTCCAGTTTCCCAGTTTGGGAATAGCACAGCTTCTTCGTCGTTCCAATCAAACCAGGATGAATCACTTTGTAAGAAGCTTGATTTGGATACATAAAGTGGTGGAGAATCACCAGGAAGTTGAATATATCTCATAGGAGTTGGGATGAAGAAGTTATCCCACTTTCAAATCAGGTGATTCCAGTTTCCCCGTTTGGGAATAGCACAGCTTGTTCGTCGTTCCAATCAAACCAGGATGAATCTCTTTGTAAGAAGCTTGATTTGGATACATAAAGTGGTGGAGAATCACCAGGAAGTTGAATAAATCTCATAGGAGTTGGCATGAAGAAGTTATCCCACTTTCAAATCAGGTGAGTCCAGTTTCCCAGTTTGGGAATAGCACAGCTTCTTCGTCGTTCCAATCAAACCAGGATGAATCACTTTGTAAGAAGCTTGATTTGGATACATAAAGTGGTGGAGAATCACCAGGAAGTTGAATATATCTCATAGGAGTTGGGATGAAGAAGTTATCCCACTTTTAAATCAGGTGAGTCCAGTTTCCCCGTTTGGGAATAGCACAGCTTCTTCGTCGTTCCAATCAAACCAGGATGAATCTCTTTGTAAGAAACTTGATTTGGATACATAAAGTGGTGGAGAATCACCAGGAAGTTGAATAAATCTCATAGGAGTTGGCATGAAGAAGTTATCCCACTTTCAAATCAGGTGATTCCAGTTTCCCAGTTTGGGAATAGCACAGCTTCTTCGTCGTTCCAATCAAACCAGGATGAATCACTTTGTAAGAAGCTTGATTTGGATACATAAAGTGGTGGAGAATCACCAGGAAGTTGAATATATCTCATAGGAGTTGGGATGAAGAAATTATCCCACTTTCAAATCAGGTGAGTCCAGTTTCCCCGTTTGGGAATAGCACAGCTTCTTCGTCGTTCCAATCAAACCAGGATGAATCACTTTGTAAGAAGCTTGATTTGGATACATAAAGTGGTGGAGAATCACCAGGAAGTTGAATATCTCATAGGAGTTGGGATGAAGAAGTTATCCCACTTTCAAATCAGGTGAGTCCAGTTTCCCCGTTTGGGAATGGCACAGCTTCTTCGTCGTTCCAATCAAACCAGGATGAATCATTGGTGGGAAGCTTGATTTGGATACATAAAGTGGTGGAGAATCACCAGGAAGTTGAATAAATCTCATAGGAGTTGGCATGAAGAAGTTATCCCACTTTCAAATCAGGTGATTCCAGTTTCCTAGTTTGGGAATAGCACAGCTTTTTCGTCGTTCGAATCAAACCAGGATGAATCACTTTGTGAGAAGCTTGATTTGGATACATAAAGTGGTTAGAATCCCAGGAAGTTGAATAAATCTCATAGGAGTTGGGATGAAGAAATTATCCCACTTTCAAATCAGGTGAGTCCAGTTTCCCAGTTTGGGAATAGCACAGCTTTTTCGTCGTTCCAATCAAACCATGATGAATCTCTTTGTTAGAAGCTTGATTTGGATACATAAAGTGGTGTAGAATCACCAGGAAGTTGAATAAATCTCATAGGAGTTGGGATGAAGAAATTATCCCACTTTCAAATCAGGTGAGTCCAGTTTCCCCGTTTGGGAATAGCACAGCTTCTTCGTCGTTCCAATCAAACCAGGATGAATCTCTTTGTTAGAAGCTTGATTTGGATACATAAAGTGGTGTAGAATCACCAGGAAGTTGAATATATCTCGTAGGAGTTGGCATGAAGAAGTTATCCCACTTTCAAATCAGGTGAGTCCAGTTTCCCAGTTTGGGAATAGCACAGCTTCTTCGTCGTTCCAATCAAACCAGGATGAATCACTTTGTAAGAAGCTTGATTTGGATACATAAAGTGGTGGAGAATCACCAGGAAGTTGAATATATCTCATAGGAGTTGGGATGAAGAAATTATCCCACTTTCAAATCAGGTGAGTCCAGTTTTCCCGTTTGGGAATAGCACAGCTTCTTCGTCGTTCCAATCAAACCAGGATGAATCTCTTTGTAAGAAGCTTGATTTGGATACATAAAGTGGTGGAGAATCACCAGGAAGTTGAATAAATCTCATAGGAGTTGGCATGAAGAAGTTATCCCACTTTCAAATCAGGTGAGTCCAGTTTCCCAGTTTGGGAATAGCACAGCTTCTTCGTCGTTCCAATCAAACCAGGATGAATCACTTTGTAAGAAGCTTGATTTGGATACATAAAGTGGTGGAGAATCACCAGGAAGTTGAATAAATCTCATAGGAGTTGGCATGAAGAAGTTATCCCACTTTCAAATTCCCAGTTTGGGAATAGCACAGCTTCTTCGTCGTTCCAATCAAACCAGGATGAATCACTTTGTAAGAAGCTTGATTTGGATACATAAAGTGGTGGAGAATCACCAGGAAGTTGAATAAATCTCATAGGAGTTGGCATGAAGAAGTTATCCCACTTTCAAATCAGGTGAGTCCAGTTTCCCAGTTTGGGAATAGCACAGCTTCTTCGTCGTTCCAATCAAACCAGGATGAATCACTTTGTAAGAAGCTTGATTTTGATACATAAAGTGGTGGAGAATCACCAGGAAGTTGAATAAATCTCATAGGAGTTGGGATGAAGAAGTTATCCCACTTTCAAATCAGGTGAGTCCAGTTTCCCAGTTTGGGAATAGCACAGCTTCTTCGTCGTTCCAATCAAACCAGGATGAATCTCTTTGTAAGAAGCTTGATTTGGATACATAAAGTGGTGGAGAATCACCAGGAAGTTGAATAAATCTCATAGGAGTTGGCATGAAGAAGTTATCCCACTTTCAAATCAGGTGAGTCCAGTTTCCCAGTTTGGGAATAGCACAGCTTCTTCGTCGTTCCAATCAAACCAGGATGAATCACTTTGTAAGAAGCTTGATTTGGATACATAAAGTGGTGGAGAATCACCAGGAAGTTGAATAAATCTCATAGGAGTTGGCATGAAGAAGTTATCCCACTTTCAAATCAGGTGATTCCAGTTTCCCAGTTTGGGAATAGCACAGCTTCTTCGTCGTTCCAATCAAACCAGGATGAATCACTTTGTAAGAAGCTTTATTTGGATACATAAAGTGGTGGACAATCACCAGGAAGTTGAATATATCTCATAGGAGTTGGGATGAAGAAGTTATCCCACTTTTAAATCAGGTGAGTCCAGTTTCCCCGTTTGGGAATAGCACAGCTTCTTCGTCGTTCCAATCAAACCAGGATGAATCTCTTTGTAAGAAGCTTGATTTGGATACATAAAGTGGTGGAGAATCACCAGGAAGTTGAACAAATCTCATAGGAGTTGGCATGAAGAAGTTATCCGACTTTCAAATCAGGTGAGTCCAGTTTCCCAGTTTGGGAATAGCACAGCTTCTTCGTCGTTCCAATCAAACCAGGATGAATCACTTTGTAAGAAGCTTTATTTGGATACATAAAGTGGTGGAGAATCACCAGGAAGTTGAATATATCTCATAGGAGTTGGGATGAAGAAATTATCCCACTTTCAAATCAGGTGAGTCCAGTTTCCCCGTTTGGGAATAGCACAGCTTCTTCGTCGTTCCAATTAAACCAGGATGAATAACTTTGTAAGAAGCTTGATTTGGATACATAAAGTGGTGGAGAATCACCAGGAAGTTGAATATATCTCATAGGAGTTGGGATGAAGAAGTTATCCCACTTTCAAATCAGGTGAGTCCAGTTTCCCCGTTTGGGAATGGCACAGCTTCTTCGTCGTTCCAATCAAACCAGGATGAATCAATTGGTGGGAAGCTTGATTTGGATACATAAAGTGGTGGAGAATCACCAGGAAGTTGAATAAATCTCATAGGAGTTGGCATGAAGAAGTTATCCCACTTTCAAATCAGGTGATTCCAGTTTCCTAGGTTGGTAATAGCACAGCTTTTTCGTCGTTCGAATCAAACCAGGATGAATCACTTTGTGAGAAGCTTGATTTGGATACATAAACTGGTTTAGAATCCCTAGGAAGTTGAATATATCTCGTAGGAGTTGGGATGAAGAAATTATCCCACTTTCAAATCAGGTGAGTCCAGTTTCCCAGTTTGGGAATAGCACAGCTTTTTCGTCGTTCCAATCAAACCATGATGAATCTCTTTGTTAGAAGCTTGATTTGTATACATAAAGTGGTGTAGAATCACCAGGAAGTTGAATATATCTCGTAGGAGTTGGGATGAAGAAATTATCCCACTTTCAAATCAGGTGAGTCCAGTTTCCCCGTTTGGGAATAGCACAGCTTCTTCGTCGTTCCAATCAAACCAGGATGAATCTCTTTGTTAGAAGCTTGATTTGGATACATAAAGTGGTGTAGAATCACCAGGAAGTTGAATATATCTCGTAGGAGTTGGCATGAAGAAGTTATCCCACTTTCAAATCAGGTGAGTCCAGTTTCCCAGTTTGGGAATAGCACATCTTCTTCGTCGTTCCAATCAAACCAGGATGAATCACTTTGTAAGAAGCTTGATTTGGATACATAAAGTGGTGGAGAATCACGAGGAAGTTGAATATATCTCATAGGAGTTGGGATGAAGAAATTATCCCACTTTCAAATCAGGTGAGTCCAGTTTTCCCGTTTGGGAATAGCACAGCTTCTTCGTCGTTCCAATCAAACCAGGATGAATCTCTTTGTAAGAAGCTTGATTTGGATACATAAAGTGGTGGAGAATCACCAGGAAGTTGAATAAATCTCATAGGAGTTGGCATGAAGAAGTTATCCCACTTTCAAATCAGGTGAGTCCAGTTTCCCAGTTTGGGAATAGCACAGCTTCTTCGTCGTTCCAATCAAACCAGGATGAATCACTTTGTAAGAAGCTTGATTTGGATACAGAAAGTGGTGGAGAATCACCAGGAAGTTGAATAAATCTCATAGGAGTTGGCATGAAGAAGTTATCCCACTTTCAAATTCCCAGTTTGGGAATAGCACAACTTCTTCGTCGTTCCAATCAAACTAGGATGAATCACTTTGTAAGAAGCTTGATTTGGATACATAAAGTGGTGGATGTTGAACAAAATAAGAGAAGAGAAGAGGTATCAGGGTGAAGGCATGGAGTATTAGAGAAGGATAGAAGAGTTGAGTTGAATATGGTTGAGGTGTCCGTACAAGGCAAGGCCGTACAAGGCAAGGCCGTACAGTTAGGGTAATGGAGATGGTCCAAAGTTACCTAAGGGGAGTTAACTTGGGAGTTTAGCTTTGTTACAGCCTTATCCACAATCAGTCCGTTGAATCAGATGGATAAGGCGCGGCTACAGCTAAGGACAGCCTGGAAAGTAAAAGCAAAAGGTGTCCAAGCATGTGGCTCATCCCATTGGTTACTTTTCCCATAGTCTCTCATCTTATCCTTGACTTCACATGCTTGTATTTCGAAATGCCCTAGCTCTCTCTCATATATATATTGTAACCTGATTGATTAATAAGATAACACAAGAGTTTATGAGTTTCTCTCTTAAGTTCATCATGATCATCTCATACGATTACACCTAAACACCTTAATCTCTCATAATCACTCTTAAACTCTCTCTAATCTCTCAATACCTTTCTTATTCTCTAAACTTTCATGGTATCAGAGCCAGGTTGTCTTTGGTATTGAGATCTTGTGTTCTTCAGCTTCAGATAAAGATTATTCTCGTTGGGTTCTAAGGAACGATCAAACAACTCAAGATGGGAGGGAACAAGGTTATCACGGTTCCGATTTCACTAAAGGGTGGGGGAAACTACCTGTTGTGGTCAAGGCTTGTGAAGACAGCCATTGGGAGGCTAGGGTTATGGAGTCACATCACGGATGAAGCTCCAGCACCAGTGGCCAGTACGGAAGAAGGTGGAAGAGAGCTCGCGGTGACTGATGGAAAGAAATGGATTCAGGATGACTTGATGGTGCTATCTGTGCTGCAAGGGTCACTTGAAGAACATCTCTTGGAAGCCTACAGCTACTGCGAGACTCCAAAGCACCTGTGGGAGACACTCCAAAAGACATTTGGGAACATTACCAATCTAAGCAGGGTGTTTGAGCTCAAGAGAGCCATCAACATGCTTGTACAAGATGGAGAGGAGTTCACCAAACATCTAGGCAAGTATAGATCCTTGTGGTCTGAGCTTGAAACATTGAGGCCAAGCACAACTGATCAGGAGCTGCTTATGGAAAGGCGGGAGCAAGATCAGGTGTTTGGATTGTTGTTGACGTTGGATGCTCCATTTAACGATGTGATCAAGCACGTTCTAAGGATGCCGAATCTGCCATCCATGGAGGAAGTGTGTGCACAGATTCAGAAGGAGGAAGGGTCTCTCGGTCTCTTTGGTAGCAAGGGGGACCTGTCTTTAGCCAACAAGGCTGAGGAAGCAGCACAAGCAAACCGAGCAGCATACAAGAATGATGAGAGGAAGTATGGTGATGACAGACGGTTTGGAGGCAACTGCGATCACTGCAAGAAGCCAGGGCACAAAAGGAGCCAATGCTGGATCCTACATCCCCATCTCAAGCCGGCCAAGTTTAACAAAGAACGAGAAGCTAGAGCTAACCTGTCTGCTGAAGCAAGTGAAGCCGGTTCATCAGGAGCAGGCACAAATGCACAAGTGGGAGAAAGCACAGGAAGAGCTATGGCAACTCATTACGCGGCCACAAGGAGCTTGGATCATGAAGTGATCAGGAAATCAGACATTGATGCCCTCATCAAAGCTCTTAAGGAGTCTGGTACATTCGGAAACACTCTTGGATACTCATATACTGCTCATACAATGCCTAGGAATGAGAATAGATTACTTGATATCATTAGTGAGTTGAAACTGAGAAACAAATCACCTAGAACTCATCTTGCTAGAGGAATAAAACCATTGATTATTGATTCTGGTGCATCTCACCATATGATTAGTGATGATAGTCTTATTAAAAACATAGAACCAGCTCAAGGACATGTAATGATTGCAAATGGAGATAGAATCCCCATTAGAGGAATAGGAGATTTAAAACTGTTTGATAAGAATTCTAAAGCCTTTTACATGCCTGAGTTTACTTCTAATCTATTATCTGTCAAGAGATGTACTAATGATCTTCAATGCAATGTTATCTTTAGTCCTAATGATGTGAAATTTCAGGATATTGAGAGCAGTAAGTTGATTGGGCAAGGAGTAACCAAAGGGGATCTTTATTTACTTGAAGACATTACCCCCATTTCTAGTTGTTTGTTGAGTTCTGTTTTAAGTAAAGGTGCATTATGGCATTCTAGGCTAGGACATCCACATGTTAGAGCCTTAAGCTTAATGTTACCAGGTGTCATGTTTAAAAATAATGATTGTGAGGCTTGTATTTTGGGAAAACATTGTAAGACTGTGTTTAAAAGATCTACTACTATCTATGATAATTGCTTTGATCTTATTCACTCTGATGTATGGACTGCTCCCTGTTTATCTAGAGATAACTACAAGTACTTTGTCACATTCATAGATGAAAAATCTAAATACACCTGGATAACACTCATTAAAACAAAGGATAGGGTTCTTGATGCATTTAAAAACTTCCAGTCTTATGTATCTAACCAGTATAATGCCAAGATTAAGATTTTCAGGTCTGATAATGGTGGAGAGTATACTGGCAATGCATTCAAGAACCATCTAGCTCAACATGGGATTCTTCATCAGACAAGCTGTCCCTACACTCCTCAACAGAATGGAGTTGCTGAGAGGAAGAACAGACACCTAATGGAGGTGGCAAGGTCTATGATGTTTCACACAAGTGTACCAAAGAGGTTTTGGAGTGATGCTGTGATCTCTGCTTGCTATCTAATTAATAGGATACCAACAAAGATTTTGGAGGATCAAGCACCCTACGAAGTTCTAAACAGAAGCAAGCCAGTACTGGATCACTTAAGAGTATTTGGGTGTGTGTGCTTTGTGCTTGTACCCGGAGAGCTAAGGAATAAGTTAGAAGCAAAGAGTACAAGAGCTATGTTCATTGGCTACTCAACATCACAGAAAGGGTACAAATGCTATGATTCAGATGCCAGGAGGGTTCTTGTGTCTAGAGATGTCAAGTTTTTGGAAGATAAGAGTTTTTATGGAGATAGGAAGTGGGAAGATCTTGAAGATTTGTCTCAGCCATCTGATAAAGCTACAAGTATTAGGCGTGTGCTAGAAGGACTTGGGATCAACATGTCCCAGGATCAGCAACCAACAAGTACTAATGAAGCTGAAGAATCATCACACCTTGATCATGAAGGGGGAAACGAACCTGAGCCTGGAGATCATGAAGATCAAGACTCAGATAATCATGTTCAAGGAGTGACACTAAGTGAAGAAGAATCTACTCAAGAAGATCAGATTGAAACCAATGAAGTTGAGGGAGAAGGTGTAGAGCCTGCGGCTGTTATGGAGCCTGTTCAGGTTCCTTTAAGAAGAAGTACACGGCTAAAGAGGGATACTTCCAACTGGGTAAACACGAGAGTGTACTACAATGCCCAGGCTGTGGAGCATCCCTCCCAAGCTGTGTGTTCCTTTGCTGAGTTCCCTCAAGAGCATTGTGCATTCATGGTGAGTTTGGATAAGAATTTTGTTCCAAGATCATATGAGGAAGCCATGATGCATAAAGAGTGGAGAGAATCAGTTGGGATGAATCAGGAGCTATGATAAAGAATGATACATGGTATGAAAGTGAGTTACCTAAAGGGAAGAAGGCAGTAACAAGCAGATGGATATTTACGATCAAATACCTTCCTAATGGACAGATAGAGAGGCGCAAGACAAGGCTAGTTGCAAGAGGCTATACTCAGACCTATGGAGAGGATTACATTGATACCTTTGCCCCAGTTGCTAAGCTTCACACAATTAGGATAGTACTATCCTTGGCTGTGAACCTTGAGTGGGATCTGTGGCAAATGGATGTGAAGAATGCATTTCTTCAAGGTGAACTAGAAGATGAAGTATACATGCATCCCCCACCAGGTCTTGAAGGTCTTGTAAAGCCAGGAAATGTGTTGAGATTGAAGAAGGCCATTTATGGTTTAAAACAGTCTCCTAGAGCTTGGTACAACAAACTAAGCACAACATTGAATGGGCGTGGCTTTAGAAAGTCTGAGCTTGATCATACTCTCTTCACTCTCACTACACACTCAGGTATCATCTGTCTACTTGTTTATGTGGATGATATCATCATAACAGGTAGTGATAAGGATGGTATAAAAGCCACAAAGGAGTTTTTAAAATCTGTGTTTGAAATTAAAGACTTAGGAGAAATGAAATACTTCCTTGGAATTGAGTTGTGTAGATCTAAGGAAGGATTGTTCATTTCCCAAAGGAAGTATGCACTTGATCTATTGAAAGATGCAGGTATTGGAGATAAAACAGCAAGGATGCCTCTTGAGGATGGCTACAAGCTTCCACGTGAGGGGGAGATTGAAGATAGCAAGCCTTTCCATGATCCGAAGCTGTATAGGAAGATGGTAGGGAAGCTGATCTACCTTACCATTACAAGACCAGATGTATGCTTTGCTGTGAATCAAGTGAGCCAGCATATGCAAGTTCCAAAGGAACATCATTGGCACATGGTGGAGAGGCTACTGATGTATCTAAACGGAACAAAGGGCCTTGGAGTTTGGATGGGTTGCAACAAGAGTACTGAAGTGGTAGGCTACTGTGATGCGGATTGGGCAGGTGATAGAGCTGACAGAAGATCAACTACCGGCTATTGTACATTCATTGGAGGCAACTTAGTGACATGGAAGAGCAAGAAACAGAAGGTGGTGGCCTGTTCCAGTGCTGAAGCTGAGTATAGAGCCATGCTGAAGCTCACAAACGAACTGGTATGGATCAAGGGAATCTTAAAGCATTTGGAGATTGAGCAAGCTACTCCAATGACTATGCATTGTGACAACCAAGCCGCCATACACATCGCAACAAACTCAGTATTCCATGAGAGAACCAAGCATATTGAGGTTGATTGTCACAAAGTGAGACAGATGATTGTCTTGGGGGTGATCTTGCCATGCTACACTCGGAGTGAGGATCAATTAGCAGATGTGTTCACCAAGGCTGCAAAACAGAAGACTATGGAGTCCATTCACATCAGATTGGGACTCATAGATCTCACACAAAGGAGCTGATCCCCTTAGCCATGAGACCTTTACTCTTTTTCCCTCATCAAAGTTTTGTCCCAATGGGTTTTCTTTGGTGAGGTTTTTAATGAGGAAGATCTCATGGCCTTTCCAAGCTTGGCTAGTTCCTATAGACAAGCTTGAGGGGGAGTGTTGAACAAAATAAGAGAAGAGAAGAGGTATCAGGGTGAAGGCATGGAGTATTAGAGAAGGATAGAAGAGTTGAGTTTAATATGGTTGAGGTGTCCGTACAAGGCAAGGCCGTACAAGGCAAGGCCGTACAGTTAGGGTAATGGAGATGGTCCAAAGTTACCTAAGGGGAGTTAACTTGGGAGTTTAGCTTTGTTACAGCCTTATCCACAATCAGTCCGTTGAATCAGATGGATAAGGCGCGGCTACAGCTAAGGACAGCCTGGAAAGTAAAAGCAAAAGGTGTCCAAGCATGTGGCTCATCCCATTGGTTACTTTTCCCATAGTCTCTCATCTTATCCTTGACTTCACATGCTTGTATTTCGAAATGCCCTAGCTCTCTCTCATATATATATTGTAACCTGATTGATTAATAAGATAACACAAGAGTTTATGAGTTTCTCTCTTAAGTTCATCATGATCATCTCATACGATTACACCTAAACACCTTAATCTCTCATAATCACTCTTAAACTCTCTCTAATCTCTCAATACCTTTCTTATTCTCTAAACTTTCAGAAGCTGTGCTATTCCTAAACTGGGAAACTGGACTCACCTGATTTGAAAGTGGGATAATTTCTTCTTGCCAACTCCTATGAGATTTATTCAACTTCTTGGTGATTCTCCACCACTTTATGTATCCAAATCAAGCTTCTTACAAAGTGATTGATCCTGGTTTGATTGGAATGACGAAGAAGCTGTGATATTCCCAAACGGGGAAACTGGACTCGCCTGATTTGAAAGTGGGATAATTTCTTCATCCCAACTCCTACGAGATATATTCAACTTCCTGGTGATTCTAAACCACTTTATGTATCCAAATCAAGGTTCTCACAAATTGATTCATCCTGGTTTGATTGGAACGACGAAAAAGTTGTGCTATTCCCAAACTGGGAAACTGGAATCACCTGATTTGAAAGTGGGATAACTTCTTCATGCCAACTCCTATGAGATTTATTCAACTTCCTGGAGATTCTCCACCACTTTATGTATCCAAATCAAGCTTCTCACCAAGTGATTCATCCTGGTTTGATTGGAACGACGAACAAGCTGTCCTATTCCCAAATGGGAAATTGGAATCACCTGATTTGAAAGTGAGATAACTTCTTTATCCCAACTCCTATGAGATTTATTTAACTTCCTGGTGATTCTCCACCACTTTATGTATCCAAATCAAGCTTCTTACAAAGTGATTCATCCTGGTTTGTTTGGAACGACGACGAAGCTGTGCTATTCCCAAACTGGGAAACTGGAATCACCTGATTTGAAAGTGGGATAACTTCTTCATGCCAACTCCTATGAGATTTATTCAACTTCCTGGTGATTCTCCACTACTTTATGTATCCAAATCAAGCTTCTTACAAAGTGATTCATCCTGGTTTGATTGGAACGACGAAGAAGCTGTGCTATTCCCAAACTGGGAAACTGGACTCACCTAATTTGAAAGTGGGATAATTTCTTCTTGCCAACTCCTATGAGATTTATTCAACTTCTTGGTGATTCTCCACCACTTTATGTATCCAAATCAAGCTTCTTACAAAGTGATTGATCCTGGTTTGATTGGAATGACGAAGAAGCTGTGATATTCCCAAACTGGGAAACTGGACTCGCCTGATTTGAAAGTGGGATAATTTCTTCATCCCAACTCCTACGAGATATATTCAACTTCCTGGTGATTCTAAACCACTTTATGTATCCAAATCAAGGTTTTCACAAATTGATTCATCCTGGTTTGATTGGAACGACGAAAAAGTTGTGCTATTCCCAAACTGGGAAACTGGAATCACCTGATTTGAAAGTGGGATAACTTCTTCATGCCAACTCCTATGAGATTTATTCAACTTCCTGGAGATTCTCCACCACTTTATGTATCCAAATCAAGCTTCTCACCAAGTGATTCATCCAGGTTTGATTGGAACGACGAAGAAGCTGTGCTATTCCCAAACTGGTAAAGTGGACTTACCTGATTTGAAAGTGGGATAACTTCTTCATACCAACTCCTATGAGATTTATTCAACGTCCTGGTGATTCTCCACCACTTTATGTATCCAAATCAAGCTTCTTACAAAGAGATTCGTCCTGGTTTGATTGGAACGACGAAGAAGCTGTGCTATTCCCAAACGGGGAAACTGGACTCACCTGATTTGAAAGTGGGATAACTTCATCATGCCAACTCCTATGAGATTTATTCAACTTCCTGGTGATTCTCCACCACTTTATGTATCCAAATCAAGCTTCTCACAAAGTAATTCATCCTGGTTTCATTGGAACGACGAAAAAGCTGTGCTATTCCCAAACTGGGAAAATGGAATCACCTGATTTGAAAGTGGGATAACTTCTTCATGCCAACTCCTACGAGATATATTCAACTTCCTGGTGATTCTCCACCACTTTATGTATCCAAATCAAGCTTCTTACAAAGTGATTTATCCTGGTTTGATTGGAACGACGAAGAAGCTGTGCTATTCCCAAACTGGGAAACTGGAATTACCTGATTTGAAAGTGGGATAACTTCTTCATGCCAACTCCCATGAGATTTATTCAACTTCCTGGTGATTCTCCACCACTTTATGTATCCAAATCAAGCTTTTCACAAAGTGATTCATCCTGGTTTGTTTGGAACGACGACGAAGCTGTGCTATTCCCAAACTGGGAAACTGGAATCACCTGATTTGAAAGTGGGATAACTTCTTCATGCCAACTCCTATGAGATTTATTCAACTTCCTGGTGATTCTCCACCACTTTATGTATCCAAATCAAGCTTCTTACAAAGTGATTCATCCTGGTTTGATTGGAACGACGAAGAAGCTGTGCTATTCCCAAACTGGGAAACTGGACTCACCTGATTTGAAAGTGGGATAATTTCTTCTTGCCAACTCCTATGAGATTTATTCAACTTCTTGGTGATTCTCCACCACTTTATGTATCCAAATCAAGCTTCTTACAAAGTGATTCATCCTGGTTTGATTGGAATGACGAAGAAGCTGTGATATTCCCAAACGGGAAACTGGACTCGCCTGATTTGAAAGTGGGATAATTTCTTCATCCCAACTCCTACGAGATATATTCAACTTCCTGGTGATTCTAAACCACTTTATGTATCCAAATCAAGGTTCTCACAAATTGATTCATCCTGGTTTGATTGGAACGACGAAAAAGTTGTGATATTCCCAAACTGGGAAACTGGAATCACCTGATTTGAAAGTGGGATAACTTCTTCATGCCAACTCCTATGAGATTTATTCAACTTCCTGGAGATTCTCCACCACTTTATGTATCCAAATCAAGCTTCTCACCAAGTGATTCATCCTGGTTTGATTGGAACGACGAACAAGCTGTCCTATTCCCAAATTGGGAAATTGGAATCACCTGATTTGAAAGTGGGATAACTTCTTTATCCCAACTCCTATGAGATTTATTCAACTTCCTGGTGATTCTCCACCACTTTATGTATCCAAATCAAGCTTCTTACAAATTGATTCATCCTGGTTTGTTTGGAACGACGACGAAGCTGTGCTATTCCCAAACTGGGAAACTGGAATCACCTGATTTGAAAGTGGGATAACTTCTTCATGCCAACTCCTATGAGATTTATTCAATTTCCTGGTGATTCTCCACCACTTTATGTATCCAAATCAAGCTTCTTACAAAGTGATTCATCCTGGGTTGATTGGAACAACGAAGAAGCTGTGCTATTCCCAAACTGGGAAACTGGACTCACCTGATTTGAAAGTGGGATAACTTCTTCATGCCAACTCCTATGAGATTTATTCAACTTCCTGGTGATTCTCCACCACTCTATGTATCCAAATCAAGCTTCTTACAAAGAGATTCATCCTGGTTTGATTGGAACGACGAAGAAGCTGTGCTATTCTCAAACGGGAAAACTGGACTCACCTGATTTGAAAGTGGGATAACTTCTTCATCCCAACTCCTAGGAGATATATTCAACTTCCTGGTGATTCTCCACCACTTTATGAGATTTAAGGATATAGATGATTATCTGAGTTTAGAAAGGATTATAGAAGAGAATAAGAGATTAAGAGACAGATTAGAGACTAATGGAGAATCATAATGAAATGAGTCTAGAGAGAGAGATTGTTTAGAACTGTCTAATCTTTATTAAGGGATGAGATTACATATATATAGGTCCATACACTTAGGGTTTTCGAATACATAAGCTTGTAGAGTCAAAGGGAGCCTAAGCTTTAATTTGAACCGGCCAATGGGTGTCTCCACACGTTTGAAGCATCTTTCTTATCCAAGACCAGATGCTCTTCCTTTCCAGCCCTTGCCAGCCTGTCCTAGCTGTCAAGCCGTGCCTTCCTTATCCTCTCAACGTTCGGATAAGGTCTTGGCCGAGTGTAACTTCTCCTCAGTACATCAAAGTTACTTGGATAGTTACTTGACCGCTTTCACCTTGTACGGCCTGGTCACTTGTACGGCCTGGTACGGCCTCTCCATCCGTACCATCCCCTTCACCTTATTCAGCCACTTAACCCTTTTGCTCTCCTTATGATCTCAACTCCTTTGTGTCTTTACTTCACATGTCTCAACTCATCTCAACACTCCCCCTCAAGCTTAGCTTTGTAAAAGCCTAAGCTTGGATGGCTATGAGATCTTCCTCATTAAAAACCTCACCAAGGAAAACCCATTGGGACAAAACCTTGATGAGGGAAAAAGAGTAAAGACCTCACAGCCAAGAGGATCAGCTCCTTCTCTTCCCAAGATCAATGAGGCCCAACCTGATGTGAATGGACTCCATTGTCTTCTGTCTTGCAGCCTTGGTGAACACATCAGCTAACTGATCTTCACTCCTCGTGTAACATGGCAAGATGACTCCTAGGATGATCATTTGCCTCACCTTGTGGCAATCAACTTCAATGTGCTTGGTCCTCTCATGAAACACCGAGTTGGATGCAATGTGAATGGCTGCTTGGTTATCACAATGCATTGTCATTGGTGTGGCTTGATCAATCTCCAAATGCTTCAAGATGCCTTTGATCCACACCAACTCGTTGGTAAGCTTCAGCATAGCTCTATACTCAGCTTCTGCACTTGAGCAAGAGACCACCTTCTGCTTCTTACTCTTCCATGTCACCAAGTTGCCTCCAATGAATGTGCAATAGCCTGTGGTTGATCTCCTGTCTGCTCTATCACCAGCCCAATCTGCATCACAGTATCCAACCACTTCAGTGCTTCCATTGCAACCCATCCATATTCCTTGGTCAGGTGAGCCGTTGAGATACATCAAGATCCTCTCCACCATGCGCCAATGATGCTCCTTAGGAACTTGCATATGTTGACTCACCTGATTGACAGCAAAACAAATGTCAGGTCTAGTTATGGTAAGATAAATCAATTTGCCAACTAGTTTTCTATAGAGTTTAGGATCCTGATAAGGTTTGCTGTCTTCAATCTCCCCCTCTCGTGGGACTTTGTAACCATCCTCCATAGGCATCCTTGCAGTCTTGCCTCCATAAGCACCTGCACCTTTCAAAAGATCAAGTGTATACTTCCTTTGGGACATGAATAAACCTTCTTGGATCTACATATCTCAATTCCAAGAAAGTATTTCATTTCTCCCAAATCTTTAATCTCAAACATGGATTTAATGAACTCCTTGGTTGCTATGATACCTTCCTTATCACTTCCTGTGATAATGATATCATCAACATACACAAGAAGTGCAATCATACCTGAGGGAGTTGTGAGTGTGAAGAGAGTGTGGTCTAGTTCAGACTTCTTGAAGCCTCGTCCATTCAGAGTAGTGCTCAGCTTGTTGTACCAAGCTCTTGGTGATTGCTTCAGCCCATAGATAGCTTTCTTCAATCTCAACACATTCCCTCTCTTCACTAAGTGTTCTAGGCCTGGAGGTGGATGCATATATACTTCATCCTCAAGTTCACCTTGTAAGAATGCATTCTTCACATCCATTTGCCATAACCCCCATCCAAGATTCACAGCCAAGCTTAATACAATCCGTATTGTATGTAGTTTAGCTACTGGTGCAAAGGTTTCTATGTAATCTTCTCCATAAGTTTGAGTGAAACCTCTTGCTACTAGCCTTGACTTCTTCCTCTCAACCTTTCCATCAGCCTTATACTTGATTGTGAATATCCATTTACTACTCACAGCCTTCTTCCCTTTTGGTAACTCACTCTCATACCATGTATCATTCTTGATCATGGCTCCTGCCTCAGCTCCAACTGATTCCTTCCATTCTTTATCCATGATTGCTTCTTCATAGCTTCTTGGAATATAGTTCTCATCCAAGTTAACCATGAATGCACAATGTTCTTCAGGGTATTGAGCAAAGGAACACACAGCTTGAGAAGGATGCTCCACAGCTTGGGCATTGTAGTACACTCGCGTGTTTACCCAAGAGGAAGGATCCTTTCTAAGCCTTGTGCTTCTCCTCAATACTGGTTGTTCTTGCACTTGAACCGGCTCATCTTGTATATGTGGTTCTTGTGCTTCATCTCCTTGGTCTTGCTCACCTTGATGATGAGAACCTGAGTTGAACTCTTCTCCTTCTTCACTCAAGCCGACTCCTTCTTGGCCATTTTCTTGAGTTTCAGGTTCACTTCCCCCCTCATGATCAAGGTGAGGTGTTTGAGCAGCTCTACTTGGTTCATTTGAGCTCTCTTCTGGTTGTCTATTTCTTGTGGACTGATCCTGATTCATCTTGATACCAAGACCTTCCAAAATAATCCTTAAGACTCCAGCCTTATCTGATGTGAGGTCCCTCAAGTCTTCTTGATTCTTCTCTTCATAGTATCCTCTTTCTTCAATGAACTTCACATCTCTAGATACAAGTACCCTTCTAGCTTCTGGATCATAACACTTATATCCCTTTTGAGTTGTTGAGTAGCCAATGAACATTGCCTTTCGGCTTCTTGCTTCTAGCTTGTTCCTCAACTCTCCTGGTACCAACACATAACACAAGCATCCAAACACTTTCATATATGCCAAAGATGGCTTGCGCTTGTTCAGTACCTCAAATGGTGCTTGATCCTTCAACACCCTTGTCGGCATTCGGTTGATTAGATAGCAAGCAGTGGATACAGCATCACTCCAGAATCTCTTAGGTACATTGGCTTGGAACATCAATGACCGAGCCACCTCCATCAAGTGCCTGTTCTTCCTCTCAGCTACACCATTCTGTTGTGGTGTGTAGGGACAGCTTGTTTGATGAAGTATTCCATGATGATCTAGATGACTTTTGAACGCATAGCTTGTGTACTCTCCTCCATTATCTGATCTCAAAATTTTAATCTTAGCATGATAATGGTTAGTCACATAAGCTTGAAAGTTCTTGAATGCATCTATCACCCTATCTTTTGATGGAATAAGTGTTAACCAGGTGTATTTAGATTTTTCATCAATGAATGTGACAAAGTACTTATGATTGTCTCTAGAGAAACTAGGTGCAGTCCACACATCAGTATGAATCAAATCAAAGCAATTTTCATAAACAGTAGATGTTCTTGGAAACACATTCTTACAATGCTTGCCTAAGATGCAAGCTTCACACTTATCATTTTCAAAAACCACACCTGGTAACATCAAGTTTAAAGCCCTCTCATGGGGATGACCTAGTCTAGCATGCCACAATGCATTTTTATTCAAACTAGAAGCAGAAGTAAATGAGCAGTTATGATTGGAAACAGGATCAAGCTTCTCAAGCATGTATAACTCTCCCTTTGTGACTCCTTTTCCAATCAATTGGCTGCTCTCAATATCCTGAAACTTTGCAATTCAAATCAGTAGTACATTTCTTAACTGAAAGTAGATTTGATGTGAATTCAGGAATGTAAAATGCTCTAGTGTTTTTATCAAATAGCTTTAAGTTTCCTATTCCCTTAATAGGTATCTTATCTCCATTTGCAATCATCACACATCCATTAGTAGGTTCTATATCTTTAATCAGGTTGGTGTCACTAATCATATGATGAGATGCACCTGAATCTATAATCAATGGTTTGTATGCATTGCTAGCATGATGGCAGATACAGTTTGATCTATATGCATTCATCCTAGCATTTCTATCAATGTACTGCTCAATTCCAGCCTTACTATCAGTCCTAGCAATCTCAGCCTCATCGTGAGTCATTTCTATAGTTCTAGCAATCAAAGAAGCACCAAATGACTGCCCATGAATGTTACCATTATCCTTGAGCATTTTGATGAGTGCATCCATCTCGGACCTCCTGATGAAGTCTTGATCATTGCCTCGGGGGTTGCTAGTTCCAGTATAGGTCACCAAAGCTTTTCCATTTCCTTCACGGTTCTCCACCTCAGCTCCTTTGTTGGATGGCCCTGCTCCGCTTGATCCTTCAGTCATATGAGCTCTTGCCTCTCTCTCCTTTATGAACTTGGCCGGCTTCAAGTGGGGATGGAGTATCCAGCACTGAATCTTCTTGTGCCCATACCTCTTGCAATGATCACAGTTCCCATTGAACTTCTCATACTTGTTGTAGCCAGCTTTGTTAGCTTGTGGAGGCTCTTCTCGGTCAGATTGCACAGCATTTGCAAGAGATAAGTCTCCCTTGCCTCCAAACAAACCCATTGAGCCCTGCTCCCTCTGTATCTGAGCACAAACATCCTCAAGGTCAGGTAGCTTCTCGGACCTTAGCATGTGTTGAATGAGACCATTGTAGCTTGCGTTCAATGTGAGCAACAACCCAAAGACCTTGTCCTGCTCACGCCTCTCATTTAGAAGCTCTGGATCAACCGTGCTTGGTCTCAACATCTCCAGCTCTGACCACAGTGTCCTGAACCTCCCCAAGTGCTTAGTAAACTCCATGTCATCTTGGGTTAACTCGTTGATTGCCTTCTTGACTTCAAACACTCGGTTCAGGTTAGAAACGTTTCCATATACCTTCTTCAGCGTGTCCCACAGCTCCTTGGCTGTCTCACAGTAGCTGTAAGCATCTAGGATAGCCGGCTCCAAGGAGGCATGAAGGACTGACATTACCATCATGTCTTCTTGTTGCCACTTCTCCACAACACTCTCCTCGGAGCTCTCTGCGTCACCCTCTTGAGTAATCGCCTTTGGAGCTTCACCAGACGTGATATGCCTCCACAAACCCTTGCTTCCCACAGCAGTCTTCACCATCCTAGACCAGACTAGGTAGTTGCTTCCTTTGAATGTCACCGCGACCTTCATCTTCATAATACTTTCCATCTTGAACAGCTTGACGTCTACAGCTTGAACAACCGGTTAGATCTTGTACTGAGAACCCACGCTGCTCTCTAGAACACAGATTTACTCTTGAGTCTTCAAATGAACCTCCCACGGATCACCGAGACACACACAAAACACTTTGAGCTTTTGAACTCTCAAGAAACTCTCAAACACACTCACTTGTTCTCTTAAAGTTTCAAACTTGAATCCTTAAGAGAGTCACTCACGAACTCAGATTTCAATCAACCTGGCTCTGATACCATATGAGATTTAAGGATATAGATGATTATCTGAGTTTAGAAAGGATTATAGAAGAGAATAAGAGATTAAGAGACAGATTAGAGACTAATGGAGAATCATAATGAAATGAGTATAGAGAGAGAGATTGTTTAGAACTGTCTAATCTTTATTAAGGGATGAGATTACATATATATAGGTCCATACACTTAGGGTTTTCGAATACATAAGCATGTAGAGTCAAAGGGGAGCCTAAGCTTTAATTTGAACCGGCCAATGGGTGTCTCCACACGTTTGAAGCATCTTTCTTATCCAAGACCAGATGCTCTTCCTTTCCAGCCCTTGCCAGCCTGTCCTAGCTGTCAAGCCGTGCCTTCCTTATCCTCTCAACGTTCGGATAAGGTCTTGGCCGAGTGTAACTTCTCCTCAGTACATCAAAGTTACTTGGATAGTTACTTGACCGCTTTCACCTTGTACGGCCTGGTCACTTGTACGGCCTGGTACGGCCTCTCCATCCGTACCATCCCCTTCACCTTATTCAGCCTCTTAACCCTTTTGCTCTCCTTATGATCTCAACTCCTTTGTGTCTTTACTTCACATGTCTCAACTCATCTCAACACACACTTTATGTATCCAAATCAAGCTTCTTACAAAGTGATTCATTCTGGTTTGATTGGCACCGACGAAGAAGCTGTGCTATTTCCCAAACTGGGAAACTGGACACACCTGATTGTGAAAGTGGGATAACTTCTCATCCCAACCCTATGAGATATATTCAACTTCCTGGTGATTCTCCCACCACTTTATGTTCCAAATCAAGCTTCTTACAAAGTGATTCATCATGGTTTGATTGGAACGACGAAGAAGCTATGCTATCCCAAAATTCCCACTGGGAAACTACTCACCTGATTTGAAGTGGGATAACTTCTTCATGCTAACTCCTATGAGAGTTATTCAACTTCCTGGTGATTCTCCACCAATTTATGTATCCAAATCAGCTTCTTACAAAGAGATTCATCCTGGTTTGATTGGAACGACGAAGAAGCTGTGCTATTCCCAAACGGGGAAACTGGACTCACCTGATTTGAAAGTGGGATAATTTCTTCATCCCAACTCCTACGAGATATATTCAACTTCCTGGTGATTCTACACCACTTTATGTATCCAAATCAAGAGCTTCTCAGAGTGATTCATCCTGGTTTGATTGGAGCGACTATTGATTTTGTGATTTAAAGAGTGATTAAGTCTAATCTGAGAATTAAAGAGATTGGAGATTAAGAACAGAGAGAGACTGAAGAGAGAGAGACTCAAAACTCCATTGATTGATTAATGAAAGAGTTTACAACTATATAGATTAGGGATACATCAATCGTCCAGGTTCAGTCTAGCTAGGATAAGAAGCGTGTGTAGTCAAAGATCTTGATTCAAACTAGCCAATAAGGTTCCTCACATGCTTGGGTATCTTGCTTTAGCTTTCCAGCTGTGCCAGCCTGTCTAAAGCTCTCTAGCCTTGATCAGACCTTATCCAAACTCCTCCTTGCTTATCCAGACTCCTCCTGGCATGTTTCACTCTCCAAATGGATGCAAGGTAATTTCCCAGTCTTTTTAACTCATTTACCCACAGTACAATCAAGTTACTGTGGTAAATCTCCAAAGTTACTACTGCCTGCTCCAAATCCTTCCTCTCTCAATATATCAACTCTTTATTCTCTCATCTCAACACTCCCCCTCAAGCTTGACCATGTGGAACAAGTCAAGCTTGGAAGGACCATGAGATATCCCCTCATTAAAACCTCATTAAGGAAAACCCATTGGGACAAAACCTTAATGAGGAAATAGTAGATATCACATGAATCAGGAGAGTGTATAGACTGCCCTTAGGCGAGAGATCAATGAGTCCTAACCTGATGTGTATGGACTCCATTGTCTTTTGCCTTGCTGCCTTGTGAACACATCTGCTAACTGATCCTCACTCCGAGTATAACAAGGTAGAATCACCCTAAGAATCATCATCTGCCTCACCTTGTGACAATCAACCTCAATGTGCTTTTCCTCTCATGGAACACATAATTAGATGCATGTGGATAGCTGCTTGATTATCACAATGCCCTGTTTTGGCGTTGCTTGAATAATCTCCAGATGCTTCATAATCCCTTTTATCCAACTAGCTCTTTGTAAGCTTCAGCATTGCTCTATACTCGGCCACAGCACTGAACAAGACACTACCTTCTGCTTCTTACTCTTCCCAAGTGACCAGTTACCACCATGAATGTACATAGCATGTTTGATTTTCTGTCTGCTCTGCTCGGTCTCCAGCCCAATCTGCATCACAGAGCCTACTACCCTCAGTACTCTTTTACAATCCCATCCATACTCCAAGACCAGTAGTTCCATTCAGATACATCAAGATCCTTTCCACCATCTGCCATGGTGCTCCTTAGGAACTTGCATGTGTTGACTGACTTGATTCACCGCAAAACACACATCAGGTCTAGTAATGGTAAGATAAATCAACTTCCCCACTAGCTTCCTATACAGCTTAGGATCATGGAATGGCTTGCTATCCTCAATCTCCCCCTCACGTGGAACCT